>NC_084552.2:22725000-22952500 GCF_033978685.3 Nerophis lumbriciformis | reverse complement strand
GGCAATATCGCGAAATGATCAAGTATGACACCTAGAATGGACCTGCTATCCCCGTTTAAATAAGAAAATCGCATTTCAGTAGGCCTTTAAGGGCTACATAAGTAAACTTTGATTGATTGATTGACAAAGTTGAGCTGCTGAACATTAACACTTGTTAGCTAGCTAATCATCTAACCGAATTGAGATTGCATCCTCCAGATGTGCGACGACATGCCTCAGGTGTAAATGCTGCCGTATCACAGATGTACTGCCATAAAAAAAACAAGGTCCGCTTTGCAAAATGAGCATGTCTTTAAAAAAAAAAATGAGGGTGAAATGTTCCCACACTAAACATGTTTTAACTGACTCGTTTCCGTCCGGAAAAAACACAAGTGATGACATCAGAGCGCTCACCAACCAACACATTTCAACGTCTATATTTGTCGACAATTCGATGCACCTCGAGCATCCATGCTGAAAATGTCAACACGAATGCATGTACTGCATTTTTAATACGTTCCACGTTTTTGCAGTTACTCTCCTGTTGCAAGCAGGGAGGCAATGGGTCCCATTTTTATAGTCTTTGGTATGACTCGGCCGGAGTTTTTTTATTAATTAACTAATTAATAAAAACAGATTTGTTTTAAAATGTACGTATACATTTTTTTGAGCCTTTTTAAAGAAAATGATCATCATAGCAAATTATGCAAATTACTCAATGATGTCACGGTGACCCAATAACCATTGCCACAGTTATCTTGGCAGTTTAGGGGAAATTCTGGTTCATGGTTTTCTTAAAGTCTCACCGGCCTTCCCCTGACAGCACGTTACTGAACGCAGCCAACAAAAAAATGTGGATTCTCCGACTTTGAAAACCTCTAACTGCTGTGCCTGGTAAAATACTGGCAAAGGAGAGCATAAAGCTATAAAGGCCTGGAGCTGTCATGTGACCGCATGCCAATGAGGAAATTGGCCGAGGTAATCTTCCATTAGTTCTGGTGCAGCACTGTGATGAGTGAATATTCTTTACTCGCCGCTCAAGCAGTAAAAACTCTCCTATCATTGTGCCCTTACTAGCAGTGTGAAGGTGGATTCTTTGCTCTGGTTCAGCACAGATTAGAACTAGACTAAATATTGAACATGACTTCGGTTGCTTTGTCTCCTGTAACCCTGTAGCGCATGGGTGTCAAACTCTGGCCCGCGGGCCAAATTTGGTACGCCGGCGATATCAAATTAACACTAGAGCTGGCCCGCCGCAGTAATCGGCGGTGCCGCGCTAACACTGCTAATTCTCATAATTGACAACTCTCATACTTGACAACCCTTCCGGGAGACTCAAAATGTTCAGTGCTCCTCCCGAAAATCTTCATCCAGTCCAACGAGTGCTGGCCCAGTCACATGATATGCGCGGCTTGTGCACGCACACTCAAGTGAATGCAAACGCATACTTAGTCAACAGCGATACAGGTTACACTGAGGGTGGCGATATAAACAACTTTAACACTATTAGAAATAAATGCCACACTGTGAATCCACACTAAACAAGAATGACAAACACATTTCGGGAGAACATCCGCACCGTAACACAACATAAACACAACAGAACAAATACCCAGAACCCTTTGCAGCACTAACTCTTCCGGGACGCTATAAGGAATGTGTGTGTGTGTGTGTGTGTGTGTGTGTGTGTGTGTGTGTGTGTGTGTGTGTGTGTGTGTGTGTGTGTGTGTGTGTGTGTGTGTGTGTGTGAGTGTTTGTGTGTGTGTGTGTGTGTGTGTGGCGTCCCGGAAGAGTTGGTGCTGCAAAGGGTTCTGGGTATTTGTTCTGTTGTGTTTGTTGTGTTACGGTGCAGATATTCTCCCGAAATGTGTTAGTCATTCTTGTTTGGCGTGGATTCACAGTGTGGCGTACATTTCTAACAATGTTAAAGTTGTTTATTCGGGCACCCTCAGTGTAACCTGTATCGCTGCTGATCAAGTACGCGTTGCATTAACTTGCGTGTGCGGACAGAAGCCGCTCATATCCCTGTGACTGGGCCGACACGTTGTTAGAATGGATGAAAAGCGGACGTTAAACGCAGTGCCTTTAAGGCACGCCCCCAAGACTGTGGTCCGGGTGGACTACGGGATATAATGACTTATGAACACCTTTGTTCGATAATGAAGGTTGCCTCAGCTCAAAGCCTGAGCCCTGACATTAATGAACTGGCATCCAAGAAAAGATGGCAGGTATCTGGCTTGGGCACATCAGATTAGATCAGTGTGTTGCAAACTGAGCAGTTTAAAGTCCTGAATGGTTGGTTTATTCATTGTTATTTTATTTTCAAATTTATTAGCCTCTGGAAAAAGTTAATGTTGATATTTACGTTAGAAAGCTGCAAATAGAAAAGAGGCATTACATTTTTATTTAAATTGTATTTGATATGCCATTGATATTTTTTATTATTATTATTATTATTATTATTATTATTATTTGAAACTCGATTTTGCATGTCACTATAAAGTTATATAAGCCTTGCTTGTTCAATATTCAATGCAAAACTTGTTTGGGTCCCTATTAAAAGGTTAATTTGTTCAACTTTGGCCCGCGGCTTTGTTCAGTTTTAAATTGTGGCCCACTCTGTATTTGAGTTTGACACCCCTGCTGTAGGGGCTTGCTATGGGAGTCTAGCCAATGTCTTCAGCTGGGGGTGTGGGACTTCCGGGGAGGGACGGGAAACGACATGTCACCGTGGGGCAAAAGGTTGTTTGAGTATTGCCAGCAAAAGAGGAGAGATGCACATTGGTGCACGTTGTACAATTGTGTGTGTAGTCTTGGGCATGACATTAAAGTGCATCCGGCAGTGGAGGCTCCTCTATGGGGTCTTGGGGCACTAGGAGGTTAACCCCTTTACTACTGTTACCCCAGGTGGCCCTTGGCAAAGGCCTAGTACCTGACTGCCCCCTAGCCAGGGATACGGTGAAGACCTCAACGGCGGAGCAGGCGGAAGACGGCAGATGTAAGAACTACCACAACGGCTGCGATGGCGGAAGAAGGCACCCTCACATCCATGTGGGCCCAGTTATGGGGAAATAACAACCCAAGACCTCAACGGTGGAACAGGTGGAGGATGACTGCTAACCCAATGGAGCGTCACAACGGCTGGGATGGCGGAAGAAGGCTGCAGCAGAAAAGGGTCCCCAGTCGTCTTGGACTCCATGCCACTGGACCCTGACCCGGATCTGTCAAGGATCGTGTGGTGACTGTCTGTGCACCAGTCTCCCCACGTTAAACAAAGTCACGCACAGGCATCTTCCATAAAGGGATACACCCCTACCAGGAGGATCGTCATACTCGCTTCGAGTGACTGCCGATGATGATGACGATTGTTTTGCATCTTGTGCAATAAAGACAAGACAAACAGAGAAGTTGTGTGAGCCTACGTTCCTGGAATATTACTTTGCCGCAGTAAGGACATGCTGCGGACCGCTCGTTAGCTGGATAGCTTCAGTCCGTGAGTTAGCTAGTTTAAAGTCGAGCGTGGGGACGCTGTTTTGGAGCGGGTGACCGTCGAACAGCCGCACGTAAAAGACCAGCGTATAGACATTAAGCTATGGCCCTGACTACTATCAATCAATCAATCAATCAATGTTTATTTATGTAGCCCTAAATCACAAGTGTCGCAAAGGGCTGCACAAGCCACAACGACATCCTCGGTTCAGATCCCACATCAGGGCAAGGAAAAACTCAACCCAGTGGGATGACAATGAGAAACCTTGGAGAGGACCTCTCTAGGGGAGTCCGAAAGCAATGGATGTCGAGTGGGTCTGACATAATATTGTGAGAGTCCAGTCCATAGTGGATCCAACATAATAGTGAGAGTCCAGTCCATAGTGGGGCCAGCAGGAGACCATACCGAGCGGAGACAGGTCAGCAGCGCAGAGATGTCTCCAGCCGATGCACAGGCGAGCGGTCCACCCCGGGTCCCGACTCTGGACAGCCAGCACTTCATCCATGGCCACTAGTTGCCATCAAACAACTGCAGCCAGTGACCACAGATTAAACATATTCATTAGTAAGTTCATGATAACTTGACAGCTTCCAACACTATAGTCGGACCAATGGTGTTCACATAACATGCATGCTTGTGTATGCTTTCTTTTACTTGGAAACATGTTACCTCAAATGTATTGGTACATTGTTACTGTGCTTTTTCTTATTTCCCTTTTTTTATTCACATAGAATGTTAATAAAACTAACTAACCCTTAGGTTATTTGGTTTCTAGTACAGATGCTATAAAACTGGCAGGTTTAAAACGATGTGGAAAAATCGTGATATTAATGGAAATCAGATGCTCCCGAAAGTGTTCTGCCAAATTGACCAACAATAGGATGTGATAAATAAGGGAGCAACACCATACAAACGTATGTAACATTACAATATTTCCTCTTCAAAAGCCCCTTTAAAAGTAGCAATCCGGTAATCAACAGGCCGATATTCCATCCATCCAAAAAAAGTGAAAAACTGAAGAAATATAATAATCCAAAAGAAGCAAGATAGTATTTGGTGACAGTTCTCTACTCGCCGTCTGACGTCACACCTTGCTTAAATGCACACCCACCGTATATGCTAATTGATTGTATTGAGCTATATGATATATTATATATACATAAATGATATGATGTACAGCAGTGTTTTTCAACCACTGTGCCGTGGCACACTAGTGTGCCGTGAGATATAGCCTGGTGTGCCGTGGGAGATTATGTCATTTCACCTATTTGGGTTAAAAATATTTTTTGCAAACCAGTAATTCTAGTCTGCAAAATGATGTGTTGTTGTTGAGTGTCGGTGCTTTCTAGAGCTCGGCAGAGTAGCCGTGTAATACTCTTCCGTATCGGTAGGTGGCAGCCGGTAGCTAATTGCTTTGTAGATGTCAGAAACAGCGGGAGGCAGTGTGCAGGTAAAAAGGTGTCTAATGCTTAAACCAAAAATAAACAAAAGGTGAGTGCCCCTAAGAAAAGGCATTGAAGCTTGGGGAAGGCTATGCAGAACGAAACTAAAACTGAACTGTCTACAAAGTAAACCAAAAACAGAATGCTGGACGACAGCAAAGACTTACTGTCTGGAACTAAGACGACGTCCACAAAGTACATCCGAACATGACATGACAATCAACAATGTCCCCACAAAGAAGGATAAAAACTAGGAGTGTGGGAAAAAAATCGATTCGAATTTGAATCGCGATTCTCACGTTGTGCGATTCAAAATCGATTCTCTTTTTTTTTTTTTTTTTTAATTAGTCATTCCAACAAAACAATACACAGCAATACCATAATGCATGAAACTGCAACAGGCAAATACCACCGAAATAGGAGCACAAGACAAGAACTAAAACACTACACACAGGAAAACAGCAAAAAACGCCAAATAAGTCATGATGTGATGTGGCAGGTGGTGACAGTACACCCACTTTGAGACAAGAGCTATATTGATGCATGGTTGGTTATGCTTTAAATTCATATCCAACAATTGCGACAACGACTTTTTACTGTCAACTGAGTTTCGTTTTTTAATGAGTTCTGCTGGTGGTGTGCCTCCGAATTTTTTTCAATGCAAAAAATGTGCCTTGGCTCAAAAAAGGTTAAAAAACACTGATGTACAGTACCAGGTAAAATATCTGTGCTTTGCCTACATAAATATTATTTCCAGAGTATAATTGTAATGAATTAAGTTAAAGTGCCAATGATTGTCACACACACACTGGGTGTGGCAAAATTATTCTCTGCATTTGACCCATCACCCTTTATCACACCCTGGGAGGTGAGGGGAGCAGTGAGCAGCAGCGGCGGCCGCGCCCGGGAATCATTTTGGTGATTTAACCCCCAATTCCAACCCTTGATGCTGAGTGCCAAGCAGGGAGGTAGGTCCCATTTTTATAGTCTTTGGTATGACTCGGCCGGGGTTTGAACTCACAACCTACCGATCTCATATAAACAGTGTTGGATCTGTGTGGTGTTTACAAGATGATGTCATAACTTTATTATACTTTAGTACAACTAACTTGACGTTTTTAAGACCTAAAAAGCCGGTGTTGATAAAAAAACTTCCCTGCTGTGTGATGTTACATGATGTTAGCCTCTTGTGCTAATAAAAATGGTAATAAAAATGCTTTATTTAACATCTTCATTTGCAGTAATTACATATAGTACTGATGAAAACCGGTATCGATAAGGAATATCGATAAGGGTATCGTGTAGATAAAATCCTAACGATATACATCCTTATATACACGTAAGTTTAAAGTGAACACTGCTTTATTTTCTTCAAAGCACAATGTTTTTCAGAATATCCCTACTGATATGGTGATCGCAAGGAATTTGTATCTTTGAATCTATTTGAAATACACTTTTTGTCTAAGTTGTTTTAAGTTTGTGATTAAAAAGCTGCTACCAAAGATGTTATAATAATTTATTTACTTATTTTGTGTCGGCCTACGGAGTTATGGATTGTTTTGGGTGTGCCGATTAGTTGCCGTTTTTTAGATAGTGTTGCGTTTGGACCAGTTGTTCCTCCCAGGGAATTCAAGTCACAAGTCGCTCCCAAGCTCTTTACGACACTTAAAGCTGAGTAGAAAAACCACCAGAGACAGAATAGGTATTTTGTAATATATTTGCAAAGCTTTGTAAACATACTGAGACCAGTCCAGCATAGAACATTCAATCGCGCAGCTAAGATGGTCTGCCTCCGACAATAGATAGATAGTACTTTATTGATTCCTTCAGGAGAGTTCCCTCAGGTGGAGGCTTTTGGACTGTAACCCCCTTAAATAGCGCAAATCTACTGTATATACAACTTCTTAGCATATAGGTTGGTTTTAGTCTGTTTAAAAATGAACTACTATGATGTTTACATTTTTTTATGTTTTTTTGTAATAAATCTACCATAAACATTTTGGACTATTTCTATCTTTGCAAGGGGTTCAACTTACAAAATCTGAATTAAATACAAATATAATAATTTTAAAAAATCCCCATTTTATGTACCAAAGAATACTGCAATCAGGCCCGGTACAGAATGTGTGTCTGTTATTGAGCGTAAGCTCTAACTGTCACCACAGTGATTGACAGCCAGACTAATTCCATGTCTTGCACGCTGGTGGACTGACGGATGTGCGTGCAAACACAAAGTGCACTCAGAGGGTGACAAACAAGCAGGGGCTCTGTACTATTTAGAGCCGTATTCAATAAAACACTGAATAAACTGCAAAAACAATAATTGATCAGTTAGTGACTTTTACTGAGGCTATGCAGCAAATGAGAATTGTCTTAGTTGTGACTTGGTTCCTTTTCTTTGTCTCAGTTTTACCATATCGGAGTTATTGTGCAGAAATATGGGGAAAGAACTACAAATGTGCGCTTCATTCTCTAACTGTGTTACAAAAAAGATCAATTAGAATATGTTGGATATAGAGAACATACAGACCCTTTATTTATTAAATCACAAATATTGAAATTCAATCATTTGGTGCATTTGCAAACAGCTCAAATGATGTACAAAGCAAACTATAACTTGCTACCAAAGAATGTACAACAATTCTTCTCAACAAAAGAGGAGAAATATAACCTTAGAGGAAAATCCATCCATCCATCCATCTTCTTCCGCTTATTCGAGGTCGGGTCGCGGGGGCAGCAGCTTAAGCAGGGAAGCCCAGACTTCCATCTCCCCAGCCACTTCGTCCAGCTCCTCCCGGGGGATCCCGAAGCGTTCCCAGGGCAGCCGGGAGACATAGTCTTCCCAGCGTGTCCTGGGTCTTCTCCGTGGCCTCCTACCGGTCGGACGTGCCCGAAACACCTTCCTAGGGAGGCGTTCGGGTGGCATCCTGACCAGATGCCCGAACCACCTCATCTGGCTCCTCTCGATGTGGAGGAGCAGCGGCTTTACTTTGAGCTCCCCCCGGATGACAGAGCTTCTCACCCTATCTCTAAGGGAGAGCCCCGCCACCCGGCGGAGGGAACTCATTTCGGCCGCTTGTACCCGTTATCTTGTCCTTTCGGTCCATAACCCAAAGCTCATGACCATAGGTGAGGATGGGAACGTAGATCGACCGGTAAATCGAGAGCTTTGCCTTACGGCTCAGCTCCTTCTTTACCACAACGGATCGATACAGCGTCCGCATTACTGAAGACGCCGCACCGATCTCACGATCCACTCTTCCCCCACTCGTGAACAAGACTCCGAGGTACTTGAACTCCTCCACTTGGGGCAACATCTCCTCCCCAACCCGGAGATGGCACTCCACCCTTTTCCGGGAGAGAACCATGGACTCGGACTTGGAGGTGCTGATTCCCATCCCAGTCGCTTCACACTCGGCTGCGAACCGATCCAGTGAGAGCTGAAGATCTTGGCCAGAGGAAGCCATCAGGACCACATCATCTGCAAATAGCAGAGACCTAATCCTGCAGCCACCAAACCAGATCCCCTCAACGCCCTGACTGCGCCTAGAAATTCTGTCCATAAAGGTTATGAACAGAATCGGTGACAAAGGGCAGCCTTGGCGGAGTCCAACCCTCACTGGAAACAGGTCCGACTTACTGCCGGCAATGCGGACCAAGCTCTGACACTGATCATACAGGGAGCGAACCGCCACAATAAGACAGTCCGATACCCCATACTCTCTGAGCACTCCCCACAGGACTTACCGGGGTACACGGTCAAATGCCTTCTCCAAGTCCACAAAGCACATGTAGACTGGTTGGGCAGAGGAAAATCTAAATTAAAACATTTGTATGCACGTACACCACTTAAAACCTTTAGCATATCAGTATGTGGAATTAAATTATGGAATGGATTAACCAAATAAATCAAACAAAGCACCAATATGATTCAGTTAAAGAGTCTGTTCAAACTACAAGTGTTCACAAAGTACACACAACAATAATTATGATGAACATTTTGAACACTGTTGTGGTGAAGAAGGAGCTGAGCCGGAAGGCAAAGCTCTCGATTTACCAGTCGATCTACGTTCCCATCCTCACCTATGGTCATGAGCTTTGGGTCATGACCGAAAGGACAAGATCACGGGTACAAGCGGCCGAAATGAGTTTCCTCCGCTGGGTGGCGGAGCTCTCCCTTAGAGATAGGGTGAGAAGCTCTGTCATCCGGGGGGAGCTCAAAGTAAAGCCGCTGCTCCTCCACATCGAGAGGAGCCAGATGAGGTGGTTCGGGCATCTGGTCAGGATGCCACCCGAATGCCTCCCTAGGGAGGTGTTTAGGGCACGTCCGACCGGTAGGAGGCCACGGGGAAGACCCAGGACACGTTGGGAAGACTATATATCCCGGCTGGCCTGGGAACGCCTCGGGATCCCCCGGGAGGAGCTGGACGAAGTGGCTGGGGAGAGGAAAGTCTGGGCTTCCCTGCTTAGGCTGCTGCCCCCGCGACCTGACCTCGGATAAGCGGAAGAAGATGGATGGATGGATGGATTTTGAACACTTTATTTTATTTTATTTTTGTTTGTTATTTATTTGTTTACTTACTATGGTATATTATTTGTATATTATTTATTTGTTCACTGTTATGTTACAGAGAACAAGGAAATAGGATAAAATTGCTATGATATGAAAAGGGGTAGGATTAAACAGGCTCAGCTTCTTCCTACTCCTTTTCGGACGTGCTGTAACAAAACAACTGGAAATATGTGATGCCTTACATTGTATCGTATGCATGTTCCAAATAAACTGAAACTGAACTGAACTGAAAAGTTCAGTGCGGTAAAACAAAGACGGGGTGGTGTGAGTCTCTGCCAAAATTAGAGTCACCTACAAAAACAACCAGCCACACACACCTACGTGCATAGATAACGCTGAGCTAATTACAACGTTTGGTTGCCTGCAGATATGTCATAAGAGCTTCCTTACATATTGAAACCCTTTGAGTCAATGAAGTGAAGCCCTTCTGCAGCCGAGAGCATCAGCCAGTATTTGCCCATCCTGTCGAGCGCACGTGGTGCTCTGGCTCCCATTCAGGAAAAAAATGCCAGCTCTTTCTTTTTTTCTGAAAAAGGTCGATCTTGTTAGGGGAATAGACACCGCCCCATTCCTTAAGTCAGTGGTTCTTAACCTTGTTGGAGGTACCGAACCCCACCAGTTTCATATGCGCATTCACCGAACCCTTCTTTAGTGAAAAATAAAATGTTTTTTTTCAAATTCAAGACAAAGTTATATGTTTTTGGTAACACTTTAGTATGGGGAACATATTCTAAGTAACAAAGACTTAATTTAGAGTTTTTTGGACTCTAGGGGAACATATTCTAAATAACAAAGACTTAATTTAGAGTTATTTGGTTAGGGTTAGGGTTAGAGCAGTGGTTCTCAAAAGGGGGTACTTGAAGGTATGCCAAGGGGTACGTGAGATTTTTTTTAAATATTCTAAAAATAGCAACAATTCAAAAATCCTTTATAAATATATTTATTGAATAATACTTCAACAAAATATGAATGTAAGTTCATAAACTCAGTGAAGCACAAGCTCAGGTTTCTCACTAAAATGTCTGTCAAAAAGAACTGTGAAAAGAAATGCAACAATGCAATATTCAGTGTTGACAGCTAGATTTTTTGTGGACATGTTCCATAAATATTGATGTTAAAGATTTCTTTTTTTTGTGAAGAAATGTTTAGAATTAAGTTCATGAATCCAGATGGATCTCTATTACAATCCCCAAAGAGGGCACTTTAAGTTGATGATTACTTCTATGTGTAGAAATCTTTATTTATAATTGAATCGCTTGTTTATTTTTCAACAAGTTTTTAGTTATTTTTATATCTTTTTTTCCCAAATAGTTCAAGAAAAACCACTACAAATGAGCAATATTTTGCACTGTTATACAATTTAATAAATCAGAAACTGATGACATAGTGCTGTATTTTACTTCTTTATCTCTTTTTTTCAACCAAAAATGCTTTGGATTTTCCGGACCATAGGGCGCACCGGATTATAAGGCGCACTGCCGATGAATGGTCTATTTTTTTTAATCTTTTTTCATATATAAGGCGCACCGGATTTTAAGGCGCACTAAAGGAGTCATATTATTATTTTTTTTTTCTAAATGGAAAACACTTCCTTGTGGTCTACATAACATGTAATGGTGGTTCTTTGGTCAAAATGTTGCATAGATTATGTTTTACAGATCATCTTCAAGCCGCTTTCTGACAGTCGCTTCCGGATGCGTTGTTTTGTGGGCGGTCTTATTTACGTGGATCACCTTCGGCAGCGTCTTCTCCCCGCCATCTTTGTTGTAGCGGTGTAGCGTGCAAGGACGGGAGTGGAAGAAGTGTCAAAAGATGGAGTTAACTGTTTTAATGACATTCAGACTTTACTTCAATCAATAACGGAGCAGCATCTCCTCATCCGGAAACAACAACAAGACCGGAAATGTGTCCCGTGAAAAACCGTCCGACCGGAACTCTCTTATAACTAAAGTTCCTTGGGTGAATAATGTTAACTCACTACACTGGTATGTTTTAGCGCTTTCGTGGCGAGTTTACTGACAGATATAAGTAAGAACTTTACACTACTTTATATTAGAAATGGCAACAGCGGAGGATGAACGTCACATAACAAGAAGATAGAGGAAAAAAAGAAGCTTATCGACTTGTTGACGCGCGCAATTTTTCAAGATTTATGCAGATCCCAAATGCAGATCAGCAGGTACCAGAAGGTAAGAAAAGTTGCTTTTGCATATTTTTGCCAAACAAAACACCAGATAATATGTCTTACCTTATACACACACACACACCATAATAATACTCCTATGTTTAATGCGCCGATAATCCTTCAAGCGGTGCGGCTTCATAGCTTACCAAAGTCGTAGTAAAACATTTTGATAGATTTGTGAGCGCTGTGTGTAATGTTCTATATTTTCAATGAAACATTTAAAATGTTGGTGTTTACTTGAGACCCGTCATACTGCAGACTACACTTATCTCTTATGTTTGACTGCCATCTAATGGCCACACTTCTCATTACGCCATGTACCAAATTAAATAGCTTCGAGGTGAGTAATCTCAACCAAAGGTATTCCTTACATTAGGTGCATCGGGTTATAAGGCGCTCTGTCGAGTTTTGAGAAAAAAAACTGGATTTTAAGCGCGCCTTGTAGTCCGGAAAGTACGGTAGTCATTATAAGATCCTCACTACAGGAGCGTTTGTAACCAGCAATTAAATGTACATGGCTAATGTGAAGTGAAGTTTATATAGCGCTTTTTCTCAAGTGACTCAAAGCGCTTTACATTGTGAAACCCAATATCTAAGTTACATTTAAACCAGTGTGGGTGGCACTGGGAGCAGGTAGGTAAAGTGTCTTGCCCAAGGACACAACGGCAGTGACTAGGATGGCGGAAGCGGGGATCGAACCTGCAACCCTCAAGTTGCTGGCACGGCCGCTCTACCAACCGAGCTATACCGTCCCAATGAGGGTGCACTATTGCAAACAGCCTTGATGCTGATGAAAATCAATTACAAAGTTAAAACAAAGTGAATTGTGATTGACTTTCAACCAGAAGTGAATACACCCAAACATTAGCATTCCGCAGACAAAACTGAAAAGTGACTAATGAGTTGTCAAAAGCTCGTCAGCACAAAATGTGTTCCCCCCCCCCCCCGTCTCAAGTCATCTTGAGACGCTCAGTGTAAATGTTTGTGTGCGATAATGTTTTTTTGTCAGGCCTGATCTCAGCTGTCTGGAGCTACGCAGGCATGAAATGACTTCAACCCTGCCTTTCCTATGAGACAATCCTGCAGCGTTTGCATGCAAAAAGGTGCTCTGGCCTGCTTACAGACAACAGAGTGCAGAATGTGCAAAATGCAGGCACGCTTGCTTCGCTTCATTAAGGCGTACGAGCGATGCACAATTAGAAATGATTCTGCGCAGGGGCTTAGGGGTGCTGGAAACCTCTCCAAAAACTGCACATGATGCGGATATACAGGAGGGAAGGGATTCGTATGGCCCCATTCTTATTTGGATCTCACGTGAGAAGAAGGTGGGGGTTCATCATTTTGCAATGCAGTCCGCTGAAAAAAATGATGGAAAGTGCCACTGTACATAACAACTGACACTGTGGTCAAAGTTCGAATTGCCACAAAACACATTTTAAGGTAATCAACTGTACTGCTGTCTGGCAGCTTAAGTGGATAGTGCACCCCCCAATTTGTCACGTATCATGTGTCATGTAAAACAAGACGAATGGGGCCATAGGAATGCCCTCCCTACTGCACTGTGCTGAAAATGCTAATATAGACTTGAAATTGTTCCACACAGTAGCTCAGTTTCAAAGGATGGAAATGATAAGGATGGAAAGGATAATGCACACAAGGCCACAAAAAGAGGGCGAGAACAAAAGGTATAAAGTAGACTAAAATGTACCATAGTAGCAATATAAAATATAACATATGTAATATTAAAAAGTTAAAGTACCATTTATTGTCAAATTATTCTCTGCATTTGACACATCACCCTTAATCACCCCCTGGGAGGTGAGGAGAGCAGTGGGCAGCAGTGGTGGCCGCACCTGGGAATCATTTTTGGTGATTTAACCCCCAATTCCAATCCTTGATGCTGAGTGCCAAGCAGGGAGGTAATGGGTCCCATTTGTATGGTCTTTGGTATGACTCATATTATATATACGGTATATAATATATACTAATATATTATATTGTTATATTATAATATAATTTATACAATAAATAACAAATCCCAATTACCATGTACAATATTACAGTATATGTAACAGCTGCAGCAAAAAAAAAAGGGCAGCATAAAATAGAGAGTACATCCAGCCGAAAATATACATTATAAGCAAAGAGAGGTAGCTAACACAGAAGCGGTCAGGTAATAGACAAATATCCAATGCTAATATTATTAAAAATGCCGTCTGGGCACATTAGCAGAGCCTTTGCCCGCAGTTCTCACACGTAGCCGCCATAAAACACAAGTCTTCACCTTGTATTGTTTTATAAATGAAAAAACCTTGAGACTCCTGTTCTGTGCAAGGTGGTACATTAGGCGGGGGTCCAAAGTGCAGCTTGGGGGTCATTTGCAGCCTGCAGGTTTATTTTTAATTGGCCCACATTTTAGATGGACAAAACTAAACATGGCACATATTAATTAGGACATTTGCACAGAAAAAGAAAAACTGGTAATGGCCCAATTTAAATTTTAGAGAGAAATATGCCTTTAGATGGAAAAAAAAAGGTGTTTATATTTGAGTTCAGCACATGAAAAATAGTAGCAAAAACAAAAGTGTTAATATTTTTGTTTAATGCGTACACTTTAAAGAGGACCTATGATGATTTTAATCTACATTTAAAAAACGTATGTATGGTCTACATACGTAATTTGTATCAGATATGCTTTGATGTGAACGTTGCATACATTTTGCTTCATAGTTAATTTTATAACCTACTTTCTCCATAGGTGTGTAAGATGTACCTTTTTGGAGGAGTTCCCTTTGGATTGTAATGGAAACCCTCGACCGCCCACCCTCTCCAAAAGCACCCAAATTCATCTTATGAAACTGTACACTGTTCCATATGGTTTAAAGGTTTCAGAGAGTACATTTAGAACATACATACGGTCAACGTTCCCTCTAAGGTGCGCGCCTGTGCAATTGCGCACTGCTCAAGCGTCCTCTGCGCACGGCAAATCTATGCCACGCACAAAATCAAATAAAAAAATAAGCGCATAATTTTCGACACGACAGAGAAAACAGTTTTCGTCATCATTGTTCAAATAATGTAACGTCTGTCGAGACGCTTTGAGGACATGAATTCCATCGATCACTTTACTGAGCAAAACTCTTTGTCGGCCATAAACGCATCACCAAAACATCAGTAAAAAAAATTATATCTAGAAAAACTGGTCATTTTTTGCAGTACAAACCAGACCAAAAGCAACTTTGTTATATCAACAGCAGCCGCTCGTTCTTTCAAACTTGCGCCAACACATGCACATATGGCACTTAGCCAGTGATGCGTTTACAGACACACAAAAAGTCGGACAACTCCAACACCACACATAAAGTGTCATTCCAGGTCGTTACACTATGATTTACCAATCAAATGTGAGCTTATTCTACTGTCATTTATTAGGAATCTTAATTTATAAATATTAATCATGAAATGCTGTTAGTATATTAAATAAATACTAATAAAAATATATTTTTTACAAACAGGAAGTTGCAGGAATGTACACATGATACCCTGCTTACATCTCATTGTGCAACATGTGAATGTTTTAATGGAAACTAAATGCAATGTCTGAAAGGGGTACAAATTATTTCCAAAGCAGGACCTCCACCCAGACAAACAATACAAGTACACAGTTCATGAAAAACAATATTTTTTGTTATTGTCATTGTAAGTGGGCCTAAACACTTATATTAAAAAATCATCTCATGTAAATGACTGCTGTCATTAGATTATAATAAGAGAATGTTGTCTGTCTATCTGTGTTGGCCCTGCGATGAGGTGGGGACATGTCCAGGGTGTCCCCCGCCTTCCGCTCGAATGCAGCTGAAATGCGCATAACACAATTAAATGAAAAAAATATTATATCTTACAATGTCTTGTTTTCTCAAACCAAGTTGTAATGTCGCCATCTTTTTCTGTCAGAGTTTAGAGGCTAATCTAATCTTGTACTGCTCCATCTTGAGGAAACAGTCCCGTAAAGACAAAATAAACATTGAAGTATTAATTTATAGACATCAGAGCAGGTGGGAGGGGGGCACTAGACAAGAATAAACAACATGTGAGGCTTCAGGCAGCAGGGGCAGGAGGTCGATACCTTTTACTTAATGTCCAAATAGGTTTTGTCCACCTCACGGTGACATCACACTGTAGCCACAGTAAAAAAAATATAAAAATTTCAAAACAGGTCACTCAGAGGCATCTAAACCTGCATGCAAGCTCACGCCCAAATGCATCACCCAGTGATTTGACGCTTTGGCATTGTTCGACACGACTATCCAAAATTGTAACAACATTAAACATGCTCAGTGGCCTTGTGGTTGGAGTGTTCGCCCTGAGATCGGTAGTTTGTGAGTTCAAACCCCGGCCGAGTCATACCAAAGACTATAGAAATGGGACACACTTCCTCCCTGCTTGGCACTCAGCATCAAGTGTTGGAATTGGGGGATAAATCACCAAAAAATATTCCCGAGCGCGGCCACCACTGCTGCTCACTGCTCCCCTCACCTCCCATGGAATGGAACAAGGGGATGGGTCAAATGCAGGGAGTAATTTCCCCACACCTAACATCAATAAGTCAGAAAACAGGGAAAATCTTTATAGGTCCCCTTTATTAGACCTACTTACTGTATTTTTCGGACTATAAGTCGCAGTTTTTTATTCAAAATTTGGCCGGGGGTGCGACTTATACTCTGGAGCGACTTATGTGTGAAATTATTAACAAATTACCGTAAAATATAAAATAATATTATATAGCTCATTCACGTAAGAGACTAGACGTATAAGATTTCATGGGATTTAGCGATTAGGAGTGACAGATTGTTTGGTAAACGTATAGCATGTTCTATATGTTATAGTTATTTGAATGACTCTTACCATAATATGTTACGTTAACATACCAGGCACATTCTCAGTTGGTTATTTATGCCTCATAAAACGTACACTTATTCAGCCTGTTGTTCACTATTCTTTATTTATTTTAAATTGCCTTTCAAATGTCTATTCTTGGTGTTGGGTTTTATCAAATAAATTTCCCCCAAAAATGCGACTTAAACTCCAGTGCGACTTATGTTTTTTTCCTTCTTTATTATGTACAAACCCCGTTTCCATATGAGTTGGGAAATTGTGTTAGATGTAAATAAAAACGAATACAATGATATGCAAATCATTTTCAACCCATATTCAGTTGAATATACTACAAAGACAACATTTTTGATGGGAAAAGTGGCAATAAATACTGATAAAGTGGAGGAATGCTCATCAAACACTTATTTGGAACATCCCACAGGTGAACAGGCAAATTGGGAACAGGTGGGTGCCATGATTGGGTATAAAAGTAGATTTCAAGAAATGCTCAGTCATTCACAAACAAGGATGGGGCAAGGTACACCACTTTGTCAACAAATGCGTGAGCAAATTGTTGAACAGTTTAAGAAAAACCTTTCTCAAGCAGCTATTGCAAGGAATTTAGGGATTTCACCATCTACGATCCGTAATATCATCAAAGGGTTCAGAGAATCTGGAGAAATCACTGCACGTAAGCAGCTAAGCCCGTGACCTTCGATCCCTCAGGCTGTACTGCATCAACAAGCGACATCAGTGTGTAAAGGATATCACCACATGGGCTCAGGAACACTTCAGAAACCCACTGTCAGTAACTACAGTTGGTCGCTACATCTGTAAGTGCAAGTTAAAACTCTCCTATGCAATGCGAAAACCGTTTATCAACAACACCCAGAAACGCTGTCGGCTTCGCTGGGCCTGAGCTCATCTAAGATGGACTGATACAAAGTGGAAAAGTGTTCTGTGGTCTGACGAGTCCACATTACAAATTGTTTTTGGAAACTGTGGACGTCGTGTCCTCCGGACCAAAGAGGAAGAGAACCATCCGGATTGTTATAGGCGCAAAGTTGAAAAGCCAGCCTCTGTGATGGTATGGGGGTGTATTAGTGCCCAAGACATGGGTAACTTACACACCTGTGAAGGCGCCATTAATGCTGAAAGGTACATACAGGTTTTGGAGCAACATATGTTGCCATCCAAGCAACGTTACCATGGACGCCCCTGCTTATTTCAGCAAGAGAAACCACGTGTTACATCAACGTGGCTTCATAGTAAAAGAGTGCAGGTTCTAGACTGGCCTGCCTGTTGTCCAGAACTGTCTCCCATTGAAAATATGTGGCACATTATGAAGCCTAAAATAGCACAACGGGGACCCCCGGACTGTTGAACAACTTAAGCTGTACATCAAGCAAGAATGGGAAAGAATTCCACCTGAGAAGCTTAAAAAATGTGTCTCCTCAGTTCCCAAACGTTTACTGAGCGTTGTTAAAAGGAAAGGCCATGTAACACAGTGGTGAACTTGCCTTTCCAACTACTTTGGCACGCGTTGCAGCCATGAAATTCTAAGTTATTTGCAAAAAAAAAATAAAGTTTATGAGTTTGAACATCAAATATCTTGTCTTTGTAGTGCATTCAACTGAATATGGGTTGAAAAGGATTTGCAAATCATTGCATTCCGTTTATATTTACATCTAACACAATTTCCCAACTCATATGGAAACAGGGTTTGTATTTTCGGCCGGTGCGACTTATACTCCGAAAAATACGGTAGGTCTCCCATTCATTACATTATAGTCATTAGTTCAAAAATTGACACTCAAAATGTAATTTTCCACTCTAATATTCATATAAAAAGGCTGTAAGAGCACATACTTAGAAGTGGCTCTCCAGAGAAACAAAATGTTGCTCGCCATGGGAGCACAAAAAGACAAATTGACACCAAAGCCAGAAAGTCTGAAAAAAAAGGACTCAATAACCTCTTTGATTTTCTCGCTTTGTTTTCATATCATCCCGCTGAACCCCTTTTCATTTATTTTATCAAACGCTGAATCCCTGCCGCTACAAGTGACAGGCAACGTGTGTCTGACACTGCAAGAGAAAGAGGGAGAGAGCAAAGCGACAGTCTTCAAAAGACTGTTTCCCTCCAAAGCTGCGAAAAAAAAGAAGATGGCCGCCATAGGCAAAGATGAAGGGCAACGGCGAGCCCTTCGCCGCCATTAAGATCATCACCATGTGGGCCATTGCGCGCGTGAAAACAGGAGAGGGAGTGTGTGCGCAACAATAGCAGGTTGATGTCCATAACACTGCGCCCTTACGTCCCAAAGACACACTGATTAAAGATGAAAAGGCTGTAATTGCATTGAAAATTCACATTCACCCAAAGAACATGCTTGAAAACAATTTGCTGTTGAAGAGCATCTCATTGTTGTGTGTTGTGCGCAAGACACTTAAAATGTCACCTTATACCACACACACCCACACACACACACACAAATGCAGAAGAAAAGTTGAGCGTTGCTAGGGAGCTGCATTCAGCACCTGTGGAGAGAGTTGGCATCAGCACTGAAGTGGAAGCCTTCCCTGTGGACCCACAAAGTAGGGCTCCACACTGTGCGAGCCTTTCCACCTTATTTGCAAGTAAAAACAGACCTGTAATTACTGAGAAGTGTAATGCATACATACACATTGTAGAACAAATACTCAAAATAGAACCTCAATTGAATTCACCACCGACTCTCTTACAGGTGCCAGGTTTGTGACAGACAGTAGCAAATAGCCGCTGGGGTCTGGAATGACATATTCCTGGGTCGTAGTACATTGATGGTATCAGCCGCGGCTGGATAATTTCTGAGTGGTAAGCTTGCAGCAGTAGGGATGCCCAAAAAATCGATTCAAATTCGTATCGCAATTATCATTTCACGGTTTCTACAGGTTTCAGCAAATATAATATAATGCTTTTTAGTGCCACTTAAAAAAAAAAAAAAAAGCCCTTGTATACATACAAACATACAAACCCCGTTTCCATATGAGTTGGGAAATTGTGTTAGATGTAAATATAAACGGAATACAATGATTTGCAAATCCTTTACAACCCATATTCAATTGAATGCACTACAAAAACAACATATTTGATGTTCAAATTCATAAACTTTTTTTTTTTTTTTCAAATAATAATTACCTTAGAAATCAATGGCTGCAACACGTGCCAAAGTAGTTGGGAAAGGGCATGTTCACCACTGTGTTACATGGCCTTTCCTTTTAACAACACTCAGTAAACATTTGGAAACTGAGGATACACATTTTTTAAGCTTCTCAGGTGGAATTCTTTCCCATTCTTGCTTGATGTACAGCTTAAGTTGTTCAACAGTCCGGGGGTCTCCGTTGTGGTATTTTAGGCTTCATAATGCGCCACACAATTTCAATGGGAGACAGGTCTGGACTACAGGCAGGCCAGTCTAGTACCCGCACTCTTTTACGTGGCTTGGTATTGTCTTGTTGAAATAAGCAGGGGCGTCCATGGTAACGTTACTTGGATGGCAACATATGTTGCTCCAAAACCTGTATGTACCTTTCAGCATTAATGGTGCCTTCACAGATGTGTAAGTTACCCATGCCTTGGGCACTAATACACCCCCATACCATCACAGATGCTGGCTTTTCAACTTTGCGCCGATAACAATCCGGATGGTTCTTTTCCTCTTTGGTCCGGAGGACACGACGTCCACAGTTTCCAAAAACAATTTGAAATGTGGACTCGTCAGACCACAGAACACTTTTCCACTTTGTATCAGTCCGTCTTAGATGAGCTCAGGCCCAGCGAAGCCGACGGCGTTTCTGAATGTTGTTAATAAACGGTTTTCGCCTTGCATTGGAGAGTTTTAACTTGCACTTACAGATGTAGGGACCAACTGTAGTTACTGACAGTGGGTTTCTGAAGTGTTCCTGAGCCCATGTGGTGATATCCTTTACATACTGATGTCGCTTGTTGATGCAGTACAGCCTGAGGGATCGAAGGTCACGGGCTTAGCTGCTTACGTGCAGTGATTTCTCCAGATTCTCTGAACCCTTTGATAATATTACGGACCGTAGATGGTGAAATCCCTAAATTCCTTGCAATAGCTGGTTGAGAAACTTTTTCTTAAACTGTTCAACAATTTGCTCACGCATTTGTTGACAAAGTAGTGACCCTCGCCCCATCCTTGTTTGTGAATGACTGAGCATTTCATGGAATCTACTTTTATACCCAATCATGGCACCCACCTGTTCCCAATTTGCCTGTTCACCTGTGGGATGTTCCAAATAAGTGTTTGATGAACATTCCTCAACTTTATCAGTATTTATTGCCACCTTTCCCAACTTCTTTGTCACGTGTTGCTGGCATCAAATTCTAAAGTTAATGATTTGCAAAAAAAAAAAAAATGTTTATCAGTTTGAACATCAAATATGTTGTCTTTGTAGCATATTCAACTGAATATGGGTTGAAAATGATTTGCAAATCATTGTATTCCGTTTATATTTACAACTAACACAATTTCCCAACTCATATGGAAACGGGGTTTGTACATCTGCATCGAATCACATTGAATCGTATCGCATCAAATCGTATTGTTTTAAAAAGTATTGTTAGTGAATTGTATCGTAACCAATATATCGAGATTTATATCAAATCGCCATTTAATGTAGAGACAACTAATAATAAACTACTAATATATCAATCAATCAATCAATCAATCTTTATTTATATAGCCCTAAATCACAAGTGTCTCAAAGGGCTGCACAAGCCACAACGACATCCTCGGTACAAAGCCCACATATATATATATATATACATATAAATACACATACATGTATACATTAACATACATTTATACATGCATATATGCATGCATATATGCATGCATATATGCACATTTACATATGCACGCATATATGCATGCTTATATGCATATATGCATCCAGTCGTGGTCAAACTTTTACATACACTTGTAAAGGACATAATGTCATGGCTGTCTTGAGTTTCACATACATTCTACAAGTCTTATTTTTTTTTGTGATAGAGTGATTGGAGCACATACTTGGTCACAAAAAACATTCATGAAGTTTGGTTATTTTATGAATTTATTATGGGTCTATTATGGGTCTTCTTCCATGATAGCCTCTCAGTCCATGGCGGTGCAAAACACGCTTGACTGTGGACACTGACACCAGTGTTCCAGCAGCTTCCAATTCATTGCAGACCTGCTTTTTGGTGGTTCTCAGTTGACTCTTGATCATCCTGACCAATTTTCTCTCAGCAGCAGGTGATAGCTTGCGCTTTCTTCCTGATCGTGGCAGTGACAAAACTGCGCCATGCACTTTATACTTACAAACAATTGTCTTCAAAGTTGCTCTTGGGACCTTAAGCTGCTTTGAAATGGCTCCAAGTGACTTTTCTGACTTGTTCAAGTCAATGATTCGATTTTTCAGATCTGTGCTGAGTTCCTCTGACTTTCCCATTGTCATGTTTGTAACCGAGTCTAATGACTGCATCACATGAGTCCTATTTAAATGGGCTAAGAGAAATCAACAGGCATCGTCAATCATAATCACTCACATGAAGTTAAGAGGCCATGCCATGAAGCTAATTTGATTTGATGGTAACTTTTTTACATCACCAAAATCGATAGAGTATGTTGCTGTATGTATACTTTTGACCCAGCAGAGTTGGTCACATTTTCAGTAGAGCCATAATAAATTCATAAAAGAACCAAACTTCATGAATGTTTTTTGTGATGAACAAGACAAACAAAAAAATAAGAGTTGTAAAATTACTGGAAACTCAAGAGAGCCATGACATTATGTTCTTTACAAGTGTATGTAAACTTCACCACGACTGTACATATGTATACATATATACATATTAGGAATGTAAAAAATTGGTAATTGTAAAGAACACCACCATCGCAGCAATGTGAGCCGAACGTAAAAGATACATGATACATTTAATTTTCTTTTCAGCATGCAAAACTTACATTTGCACCGAATCACATCGAATTGCATCGCATCGCATCAAATCGTAATGTTTTAAAAAGTATTGTTAGTAAATCGTATCGTAACCAATGTATCAAGACTTATATCGCCATTTAATGTAGGGATGTAAACTACTAATATATAATAATATATACATACACATACAGATGCAGTGGTGTAAAGCCACTGGACTCTAGAGCAGTGGAGACGCGTTCTCTGGAGTGATGAATCACGCTTTTCCATCTGGCAATCTGATGGACGAGTCTGGGTTTGGAGGTTCCCAGTAGAACGGTACAAATTTGGTGGGGGAGGAATTATGGTGTGGGGTTGTTTTTCAGGAGATGGGCTTGGTCCCTTAGTTCCAGTGAAAGGAACTTTCAATGCTCCAGGATACCAAAACATTTTGGACAATTCCATGCTCCCAACCTTGTGGGAACAGTTTGGAGTGGGCCCCTTCCTCTTCCAACATGACTGTGCACCAGTGCACAAAGCAAGGTCCATAAAGACATGGATGACAGAGTCTTGTGTGGATTAACTTCACTGGCCTGCACAGAGTCCTGACCTGAACCCGATGGAACACCTTTGGGATGAATTAGAACGGAGACTGAGAGCCAGGCTTTCTCGACCAACATCAGTGTGTGACCTCACCAATGCGCTTTTGGAAGAATGGTTGAAAATTCCTATGAACACATTCCGCAACCTTGTGTAATAGCTGCAAAATTTGACCGACATCATATTTAACCCTATGGGTTAGGAATGGGATGGCACTTCAAGTTCATATGTGAATCAAGGCAAGTGGCCAAATACTTTTGGCAATATAGTGTATATCAACGTTGTCCCCGCAGGTGAAATTGGGTAAAACACGGCACACTGACAAAGCTTAACCTCTTTTTACTATAACAATCCATAAGGTTTGTATAGTCCGCTTGTCTTTCTTCCCCTCCATTTATCTTCTTTTCTTTTGTAATTCAAGTTATCATTACAATATAAGTGTTATTGCATTTGAAACAATTGTATTGTTGATAATAGAGGTAATTATTAGTATTCATTATCAATAGTGCCATTTCTATTGGTATTTGTATTGCTCCGTTTGTAGTGTAATAATGTCCATTGTCATTTCTGTGTTATTAATATTTACTTCACTAACTGCTTCTTTGCTATCATTTTCCGTATCATATTTGTACAGATCGTATTTGCTGATGTTGTTCTGTTGTTGTTGTCCCTCTGTCTTATCTCCCTTTTGTCCCCGCAATTTCCCCCTCTGTCTTCCTTTTGTTCTTCCTCCTGATCCCGTCCGGCTGTGCCACACATTAAATAAATCTATTTAATAAAGTCAAATACAAATAAGGCAACAAGAGAAATATCTCACACTTCTCTTTTGTAAAGTAAATCTGTACAGCAGATAGGATCATCGACATCATCAATATGATTTGCCTGAGTGGCTGGACAGGACAAAAAAAAAAAAAGAATTAAAAAAATTAAATTAAAAAAATAAAATAAAAATGTGTACTGGTTTTGACACTCTTTGGTATCTTTTTCTTTTTGCTGCTGCCAATATACCTTCAGCCAGATAGGAGAAGGCATATATCTTCACACCAGGAGTGATGGAAACCTCTTTAACATTTTACATCTCCGGGCAAAAACAGAAGTTTGGCCTCACGAAGACCAAGATCATGGGTCAAGATGTCTGCATTCCTCCTACCATCAACATCGGTATTCACACCCTGGAACCAGTGAAGAAGTTTACCTATCTATGCTCCAACATCTCCAGCACCCTCACCCTTGATGCTGACCCGAACACACGGATAGTTAAAGCAGCTACCGGACTCAACTTAGCCACCAATACCAAGTTCAAGGCATATCAAACTTGCGTGCAAAGTACCTTGCTTTACGGCAGAGAAACATGGACGCTGTACTCCCACCAAGAACGCAGACTAAATACTTCTCACCTACGTTGCATCAGGAGAATACTGAGCATCACCTGACGTGACCGGAAAACAAACAATGAAGTTCTGGCACAGGCGGGTATACCAAGCATGTAGGCTCTGCTAACACACACTCGCATGCAGGACGACCAAATCCCGAAAGATCTACTGTGTGGTGAGCTTGCAACAAGCTCCAGGTCTGCAGGAAGGCCTGTTCTTCGTTAAAAAGATGTCTGTAAACGTGATCGATCTAAAGGCAAGAAATTTCGACCTGGCAAACTGGGATGCCCGAGCTGCACACAACAGTAATGGAGGATCGCCGTTAATGCAAACATCCAAACAAGTGAGAGAAGGAGAGAGGACCAACTTGAAGAAGGAATAATTCTGGTTTTGCTTACCGACCTCAAAACAATTTTATTTGGTACATGGTGTAATGATAAGTGTGACCAGTGGATGGCAGTCATACATGATGTGTATATATATATATATATATATATATATATATATGAAAAAAATAATAAAATAAAATAAATTAAAAAAAAATAAAAAATATATATATATATATATATATATATATATATATATATATAGATATATATATATACACACACACAATATAAATTTTAGGCGTTACAAATGTCAATCTCATAAATGTGTGTGTGTATATATATAGTATATATATATATATTAATTTTTTTTTGTTATATTATTTTATAAAATAAGTGTTTATAAAATTTAAATTGCATATATACATATATACCCATATATATATATACATATACATATATATATATACATATACATATATATATATACATATATATATATACATATACATATATATATATATACATATACATATATATATATATATATATACACATATACATACATATATATATACATATATACATATACATACATATATATATATACATATACATACATACATACATATATACATATATACATATATATATACACATACATACATACATATATACATATATACATATACATACATATACACATACATACATATACATACATATACACATACATACATATATATATATATATATATATATATATATATATATATATATATATATATATATATATATATTATCGACTATGGCGTCGCCACGGACTACAAAGGCAGAAGCGCGCAATTTTTCAATATTTATGCAGTCCCAAATACAGATCAGCAGGTACTAGAAGGTAAGAAAAGTTGCTTTTGTATAATTTTGCGAAACAAAACGCCAGATAATATATATACATATTGCATATTATATATATATATATAGTATAAATATCTAATAGTATACACACACATTTGAGATTTATTTATATATATATATATATATATATATATATATATATATATATATATACACAATATATAAATTTTAGGCGTTACAAATGTCAATCTCATAAATGTGTGTGTGTATATATACAGTATATATATATACATTTTTTGTTGTTGTATTATTTTATAAAATAAGTGTTTATAAAATTTAAATTGCATGTATATATATATATATATGTATATATATATATATATATATACATATATATATATATATACATAAAATAAGTGTTTATAAAATTTAAATTGCATATATATATATATATATATATATATATATATATACATACATATACATATATATATATATATATATATATATATGCAATTAAAATTTTATAAACACTTATTTTATAAAATAATATAACAAAAAAAAATGTATATATATATATACACACACACATTTATGAGATTGACATTTGTAACACCTAAAATTTATATTGTGTGTATATATATATATATATATATATATATATATATATATATATATATATATATATATATATATATATATATATATATATATAAATAAATCTCAAATGTGTGTGTATACTATTAGATATTTATACTATATATATATATAATATGCAATATGTATATATATTATCTGGCGTTTTGTTTCGCAAAATTATACAAAAGCAACTTTTCTTACCTTCTAGTACCTGCTGATCTGTATTTGGGACTGCATAAATATTGAAAAATTGCGCGCTTCTGCCTTTGTAGTCCGTTGCGACGCCATAGTCGATAAGCTTCTTTTTCTCCATCTTCTTGTTATGGGACATTCATCCTCCGCTGTTGCCATTTCTAATATAAAGTAGTGTAAAGTTCTTACTTATATCTGTCAGGAAGCTCACCATGAAAGCGCTGAAACACACCGATGTAGTGAGTTTACATTATTCACCCAAGGAACTTTAGTTATTAGAGTTCCGGTCGGAGAGTTTTTTACGGGACACATTTCCAGTGTTGTTGATTCCAGATGAGAAGATACTGCTCTGTTATTGATTTAAGTAAAGTCTGGATGTCATTAAAACAGTTAGCTGCATCTTTTGACACTTCTTCCACTCCCGTCCTTGCACGCTACACCGCTACAACAAAGATGACGGGGAGAAGACGCTGCCGAAGGTGAGCCACGCAAAAAAGACCGCCCACAAAACGGCGACTGTCAGAAAGCGGCTTAAAGATGATCTGTAAAACATAATCTATGCAACATTTTGACCAAAGAACCACCATTACATGGTATGTAGACCACAAGGAAGTGTTTTACATTTAGAAAAACATTATAATAATACGACTCCTTTAAAGTGGCCTATAATCCGGTGCGCCTTATACAGTATATGAAAAAAGATAAAAAATAGACCATTCATCGGCATTGCGCCTTATAATCCGGTGTGCCCTGTGGTCCGGAAAATACGATACCAAATAATTTATTGCAAGAATCGGTTTGAGGCAAGAATCGCGTTGTAAGATTCACATCCCTATCCAGCAGCTTAATCAAACTTTGGTTGCGCTTTAAAATATTGCTTGCACTACTCGTGTGGTTTAAGACCTTTATCCTACTGTTGTGTACAATGAAATAAATCAATGCTAACCTGACCGCTATTACAAACCCCGTTTCCATTTGAGTTGGGAAATTGTGTTAGATGTAAATATAAACGGAATACAATGATTTGCAAATCTTTTTCAACCCATACCCAGTTGAATATGCTACAAAGACAAGATATTTGATGTTCAAACTCATAAACATTTTTTTTTTTGCAAATAATCATTAACTTTAGAATTTGATGCCAGCAACACGTGACAAAGAAGTTGGGAAAGGTGGCAATAAATACTGATAAAGTTGAGGAATGTTCATCAAACACTTATTTGGAACATCCCACAGGTGAACAGGCAAATTGGGAACAGGTGGGTGCCATGGTATAAAAGTAGATTCCATGAAATGCTCAGTCATTCACAAACAAGGATGGGGCGAGGGTCACCACTTTGTCAACAAATGCGTGAGCAAATTGTTGAACAGTTGAAGAAAAACCTTTCTCAACCAGCTATTGCAAGGAATTCAGGGATTTCACCATCTACGGCCCGTAATATCATCAAAGGGTTCAGAGAATCTGGAGAAATCACTGCACGTAAGCAGCTAAGCCCGTGACCTTCGATCCCTCAGGCTGTACTGCATCAACAAGCAACATCAGTGTGTAAAGGATATCACCACATGGGCTCAGGAACACTTCAGAAACCCACTGTCAGTAACTACAGTTGGTCCCTACATCTGTAAGTGCAAGTTAAAACTCTCCAATGCAAGGTGAAAACCGTTTATTTACAACATTCAGAAACGCCGTCGGCTTCGCTGGGCCTGAGCTCATCTAAGACGGACTGATACAAAGTGGAAAAGTGTTCTGTGGTCTGACGAGTCCACATTTCAAATTGTTTTTGGAAACTGTGGACGTCGTGTCCTCCGGACCAAAGAGGAAAAGAACCATCCGGATTGTTATAGGCGCAAAGTTGAAAAGCCAGCATCTGTAATGGTATGGGGGTGCATTAGTGCCCAAGACATGGGTAACTTACACATCTGTGAAGGCACCATTAATGCTGAAAGGTACATACAGGTTTTGGAGCAACATATGTTGCCATCCAAGCAACGTTACCATGGACGCCCCTGCTTATTTCAGCAAGACAATGCCAAGCCACGTAAAAGAAAAATGTGTGGCGCATTATGAAGCCTAAAATACCACAACGGAGACCCCGGACTGTTGAACAACTTAAGCTGTACATCAAGCAAGAATGGGAAAGAATTCCACCTGAGAAGCTTAAAAAATGTGTCTTCTCAGTTCCCAAACGTTTACTGAGTGTTGTTAAAAGGAAAGGCCATGTAACACAGTGGTGAACATGCCCTTTCCCAACTACTTTGGCACGTGTTGCAGCCATGAAATTCTAAGTTAAATATTATTTGCAAAAATAAAAAATAAAGTTTATGAGTTTGAACATCAAATATCTTGTCTTTGTAATGCATTCAATTGAATATGGGTTGAAAAGGATTTGCAAATCATTGTATTCCGTTTATATTTACATCTAACACAATTTCCCAACTCATATGGAAACGGGGTTTGTACAACATTGGTTCTGTTACTCTGTTTTGCAATACATGTTATAATACTACACTATGGGGTCAAAGAGAGCTAAATTTTTCTTTCCACTTTCCCATGCCTGAGAAAGCACTAATAAAGTTAAATATATACAATACATGCCCGAAAATGGCGACACACTTGCATGTGTGCTTGCACCAGTACACAAGCATCCCCAAACGATACCAATCTTTGGCTCTCAAACAACCAAGAGCTCTCAAGAGCGACAGCCGAGCTGAGGCGTGACCTTCCAAGTCAGTCGCCGTCCTTTCTAGTGCACTTAACGGTGGGGGATCAGAGCGGGGTTCGTGTGCAGACCGACACGCGCCGAAAAAATGTTGAGCGCTTGAGAAGAAGGGTCACACGAGGGGTCGCTTTGAGAGTTCTCTTACGTAAGCTTTTCTCTGTCTGTGTTAGTTGGTGAGCAAATCCTCTTTAAGCGATGCTATCACAGCGACTTTTGGACAATGTCAGGGAACCGTGACGTAATTTGTCAATGTAGTCAGTCTGTTAAAAGTCTGGGGGACGCATTACAATTCTTAAGAAGCGTGCAGGCAAACATAGGCGCTTGTTTCGCCCCAGTCAGTAATAGTGGTGGGACTTTGCTTGGAGGAACTAAATACAAACGATAAAATGCCCTTGTCAGAAAAGGTTTCAGTTCTCAGGCTGCCATTTCTCCTTAAGCCAAAGGGGAACTTCACTTTTTTTGTTCATGATAATAAAAAAAAACGCTTGAAAAACGCGGCTAATGGGAATCACCGCTGTAGCCTTCAAAGACCTCTAAAACAACTTCGAAGCAACGTTTTATATACACACCACAAAAAATTGCATTGTTGGCTTTATTTTAACAAAAAATCTTACGGTAAATTAAACATATGTTTCTTATTGCAAGTTTGTTCTTAAATAAAATAGTGAACAAACAAGACGACTTGTCTTTTATTAGTTAGTAAGCAAACAAAGGCTCCTAATTTAGTCTGCTGACGTATGCAGTAACATATTGTGTCATTTTCCATTCTATTATTTTGTTAAAATTATTAAGGACAAATGGTAGAAAATTAATTATTAATCTACTTGTTCATTTACTGTTAATATCTGCTTACTTTCTCTTTTAACATGTTCTATCTACACTTCTGTTAAAATGTAATAATCACTTATTCTTCTGTTGTTTGGACACTACATTAGTTTTGGATGACACCAAAAATGTGGGTATCAATCCGATACCAAGTAGTTACAGGATCATACATTGGTCATATTCAAAGTCCTGGCTGGGGGACTGGTACTTTTTAGAGGCGGTATAGTACCGAATGTGATTCATTACTATCGCTGTACAATACTAATACCGGTATACTGTACAACCCTAGTGTGTTCTAATCATGGCAGGCTTGGTAACAGACAACAAAGACGACTATTTCTGTACAAATGCAGATTCACAACCTTATACCTTTGAAGCTAAATATACTGCTGCTTATAGAAGCGAGCACAAAGGCAGAGTGAGACGTTGGAGCAGACGGAATCCGGTAGAGTGAGGTGAAAGCGATTTTGCCGCTATAAATGTGGAACTTGGAGCCGAGCTATTCAGACATAAATGGATTGCTTACCCAAAATCAACAGGAAATGTCTTTGGCCAGCTGGACCAGACGAGCAACTGTCCATCGGGTGAGTCACTTTAATACAGCTACAGTACATACCCTGTCTGGCTAGCTGTGTACAAACAAAACACGAAATGTGGGCTAACACTTTACAAATACTGTAATATGATTGTTCATGTTTTTCAGTCAGTACAAATATCTTATCGCAGTGTTCTGCGCTACAAACTCAAACGTGTTTCGTGTTGTGGAAGCTACCTTATCTCTTGCCGTAGTTAGCTTTTAAGGCTAATACTGAAGCATGCTGATGTGTTACTATGCTAGAAAAAGAGTTACTCTGTGTTCATACTTGCCAACCCTCCCGGATTTTCCGGGAGACTCCCGAAATTCAGCGCCTCTCCCGAAAACCTCCCGGGACAAATTTTCTCCAGAAAATCTCCCGAAATTCATGCGGACCTGAGTGATGTGTCGACATCCTGTTTTCACGTCCGCTTTCCCACAATATAAACAGCGTGCCTGCCCAATCACGTTTTAACTGTAGAATGATCGAGGGCGAGTTCTTGGTTTCTTATGTGGGTTTATTGTTAGGCAGTTTCATTAACGTCCTCCCAGCGCGGTAACAACACACAACAACAGCAGTCACGTTTTCGTCTACCGTAAAGCAGTTTGTTTGCCGTAAACAGCAATGTTGTGACACTCTTAAACAGGACAATACTGCCATCTACTGTACATGCATATGTGACAATAACATCTAGGGCTTTTAGAGAGTGCAGTGCACCACTGCGCACACAACAAGTGGACGAAGCAGAATGCATCATCAGAGAGGGTGTTCAGCATGGTTAGAAAAATAGTGACAGAGAATAGAACAAGGATGGACAATTCAACCCTTAATTCAACAATGAGTAGATGAGTGTTATGTGTGTGTATATGTGTAAATGAACACTGAAACTCAAGTATTTCTCTTATATATATATATATATATATATATATATAAAATTAAAATAAAAAAATATATATATATATATGAAATACTTGACTTGGTGAATTCTAGCTGTAAATATACTCCTCCCCGAACCAATCCCAACCACCCCCCCCCCCCACCCCTGCCCACCACACCTCCCGAAATCGGAGGTGTCAAGGTTGGCAAGTATGTCTGTGTTAGCTCTTAAAATAACAATGTTGCAACTGCGTGGTTTTATATACGGATTACAGAACGTAAATGAAGTACTGTTGATGGTTTTTGAATGCATTTTTAAAGTGATTTAGAGGAATAATTGATTGCTCTCATCAGCTGCATTGCTAGCCACCGAGAACGAGACGACTTTACATGTTAGAATGCAAAAGAAACTACCTTTTGTCTTCTTGTCTCTCATAATGACTGTGAACAATAGGCAAAATTCCAAAAAAGTGCAGTTCCCCTTTAAGTCAAACATAAAAAGGGTCCAAAAAGTTGTCGCCTCTTCCTTAAACGAGGCTCACACAAGAATTAAGAGTAAGACAAGTGATGCCTCTCTGTTACCATGTCAATATTTAACATCATGAAGTGGTCCAGGTAAGGTCTGCAGACTCAAGTATTTGTTTGAACTGAACACTTTCTATACATTTTATGTGGAGAGATACCATTTCTGACCCTCAATTGATGGTGGAAATTAAATTACACATACCATTCTGGCGAGGTTGACAGCATCTGAGTGGAGTCGGTCTCTCAGGTGAGGGTCTAGTTGGAAAGCTGGCGCGATCTCGACCACCTGTAAAGCAAGCAGTTAGTGCCAAGCTCCCTTTTCATTGCATAGCACCAATGAGAGGAATATCAACATTATGATGCACATGTATCTGTTTCAGTCCATCCATCCATCCATTTTCTACTGTGTGTCTTGTTCGGGGTCGCGGGGGGTGCTGGAGCCTATCTCAGCTGCATTCGAGCGGAAGGCAGCGTACACTCTGGACAAGTCGCCACCTCATCGCAGGGCCAACACAGAGACAGACAACATTCCCACTCACATTCACACACTAGGGACCATTTAGTGTTGCCAATCGACCTATCCCCAGGTGCATGTTTTTGGATCATTAATGCAAAAAGTACCATTGAAACATTCAAATGGTGGCCCGGGGGGGAAGTCCGGCCCAGGAATGACACTACAGCGGCCGCCGGGTTCAGTTTAAAACTGGGAGACAAACATTTTTGCAGCAAATTCCTAAAAGTACTCCAGTGTTCCTGTTGTATAGAGCAGTGATTTTCAACCACTGTGCCGCGGCACACTAGTGTGCCCTGAGATATTGTCTGGTGTGCCGTGGGAAATTATGCCACTTCACCTAATTGATCGAAAAAATATTTTTTGCAAATCAATCATAATAATGTGCCGTTGTCTAGTGCCTGTGCTGTGTAGAGCTTGGCAATCCCAATATGCAGAGCACAGCGGGAGACAGCGTGCAGGTAAAAAGGTATGTAACACTTAAATCAAAAATTAATACAAAAGTCAAGTCCCGCTAGGAAAAAGCACTGAAGCATAGGGATGGCTATGTAAAACAAAAGTAAAACTGAACTGGCTACAAAGTCAACAAAAACAGAATGCTGGACGACAGCAAAAACTTACAGCGTGTGGAACAGGGGTCGGCAACCCAAAATGTTGAAAGAGCCATATTGAACCAAAAATACAAAAACAAATCTGTCTAGAGCCGCAAAAAATTAAAAGCCATATTAAATACAGATAGTATGTCATGAGATATAAATTGAATTAAGAGGACTTAAAGGAAACTAAATGAGCTCAAATATAGCTACAAATGAGGCATAATGATGCAATATGTACATATAGCTAGCCTAAATAGCATGTTAGCATCGATTAGCTTGCAGTCATGCAGTGACCAAATATACCCGATTAGCACTCCACACAAGTCATTAACATCAACAAAACTCACCTTTGTGCATTCACGCACAACCTTAAAAGTTTGGTGGACAAAATGAGACAGAAAAAGAAGTGGCATAAAACACGTCCGAGAAAGTCGGAGAAAAGTTATAAATGTAAACAAACTACGGTGAGCTCAAGGACCGCCAAAATTAGTAGGACAAAACGGCGCTCGCCAAATACTCGAATCCGTGAAGCTGACAGTGTGCTTTATAACAATTAGGGAGGTTTGTGTCATGTTTGTCCTCCTACAGAAACCATATTAAAACAAACAAAAAAAAATTTTCCCCTCATCTTTTTCCATTTTTCATACATTTTTTAAAAAGCTGCAGAGAGCTACTAGGGCGCGGGTTGCCGACCCCTGTTGTGGAGCAAAGACGGCGTCCACAAAGCACATCCGTACATCACATGACAATCAACAATGTCCCCACAAAGAAGGATAGCGTACGCACAACTTAAATAGTCTTGATTGCGAAAACAAAGCAGGTGCGGGCAGTAGCACTCAAAGGAAGGCGTGAAGCTGCTACAGGAGAACACCAACAAAACAGGAAAAGCCACCAAAATAACAGCGCAAGACAGTAACTAAAGCACTACACAGGAAACAACAACAAACTGGGGGAGTTAAATTTTTTAACCTTTTCTGCTCGTGGTGTGCCTCCGTATTTTTTGTATGAAAAAAAATGTGCCTTGGCTCAAAAAAGGTTGAAAAACACTGGTATAGAGGAACTTGGACCACTGTAAACACATTGGCAGATCCTTGCATTGACATTTCAAACTTGCTCGCAAATATTAAACACTCAGGTCCAAACTGAAAATTGAAAGAGTAAATGAAACCAAATTTCTAGATATAATGATTGATGATAAATTGAACTGGAAATCTCACGTAAAAAATATATAACATAAAGTAGCAAGAAACACGTCAATAATGAATAAAGCAAAACATGTTCTAGACAAAAAAATCACTTCATATTCTCTACTGCTCACTAGTGTTACCATATCTGAGTTACTGTGTAGAAATATGGGGAAATAATTACAAAAGTACACTTCATTCATTAACGGTGTTACAAAAAAGATCAGTTAGAATAATACATAATGTTGGATATAGAGAACACACAAATCCTTTATTTATTGAATCAAAAATACTGAAATTCCACGACATAGTGAATTTGCAAACAGCTAAAATTATACATAAAGCAAACTATAACCTGCTACCCAAGAATATACAACAATTCTTCTCAAAAAAAGAGGAGAAATATAATCTTAGAGAGAAATGTAATTTAAAACATTTGTATGCACGTACAACACTTAAGACCTTCAGTATATCAGTATGTGGAATTCAATTATGGAATGGATTAAGCAAAGCAATCATACAATGTACTAATATGATCCACTTTAAGAAACTCTTCAAACTTAGTGTTTACAAAGTATAAAGAAGAAGAACCATGATAAACATTCTGAATTATTTAACTCATCCATTATTTCATTCTTTCACTCACAAAATAATCTTACTTATCTCAACATATGAAATGTAACTTACTTCACCAATTATTATTTATTTACTTATTTTTATTGTGATTACTTATAGAGTATATTGTGAATAAATTGTGAACAGGAAGTGAACAAAAGTTTTAGCAACTATTATGTAAAAAAAAAAAAGGGGTAGGATTAAATAAGCTCTGCTTCTTCCTACTCCTTTTTGAACATGTTTAAAAGAGAAACTGGAGATTGTGATGTATCATGTTGTATGATTGCATGTTCGAAATAAACTCAAACTCAACTCAACTCAAACTTGTGATTTACATAACTGAGGCGTTCCTCAAGGCTCCCCCGTACGTCCTCTTCTTTTTGCCAGTTACAATTTGTTCTGGCATAACGTCATGTTTGTAAGTAAGGTGTTGCTGTAGCTTGTTTACTTCAGATGCAGTCAATCGTAATGGATTCAACTTCTTCATGTGTTCCTCAAGTTTCCATTTGAGGTCCACTCTTTTTCACCATTCAGGCTAGTCAACTGGTGGCCTGCTAGTTCAGGTCAAAAAACGTGGGCGATACAGATGTTTTTGCTGCAGATTTAGAGTGCTGTCATAGATACAGTATGATCTCTGACTAGCTCTTTTAAAAAAAACATCAGAGCGCTCCTGTAGCTCTGACAAAATAAATAGACCACAATTAAACATCTACTGTACAGCAGTGGTCCCCAACCACCGGTCCGTGACGCATTTGCTACCCGGCCACATAAAGACCGAAATTTCGCCAGTCCTACAAGACCCACCAATAAGCTTGTTCATAGATGTATCATAAAACTCCTGATAGGAAGTCGCCATTTGCTATATTTATTACATCTTCGTTACATGGGAAAATGCACATTAATAAACATATAAAATGTAAAGGTGCCGAATTGTAGCCAAAAGCTAGGTTCCATCTGCAGTCCGCGGCAGGTCGATGACCTAAGATCAGGGTGGATCAGGAACAAAGTGACTATAGTAGTTAAAGTGCATAAAGCAGATGGAGAAGTGTTAAATTGTTGCATATAATACTTGTGCTTAAAGAAGGAAATACACATCTCCTTTGGCCTAGTACGTTAAATTGCTGGTATTATTGCACATAGTCCTATTACACAAGTAGTTAGCAATAACAGATGTATTTACGCATGGGAAATTGCACTAAAAAAAGCTAACATTAGTGTATCTACTTATCAAATATTGCACACAATATGAATACATAACTTTTAGAATGGAAATAGAAATGCACAGAAATCTATTGGATCTAATGACACGTATTTCCAGCTTTATTATATATCCATGCTCTTGTCCTTGAATGTGATGTATCACCTATAACCCATCAGATACTAAAGCCAAATAAACTGCTACTACTAGCAAAAACAAGTTAAAAAAAAAAAAAAAAGTCTATGGAGAGCTTTTTTGCAAAGGGAAAAGACCAGGGGCTCCCACTAATTAAATTTTTTTATGTACCGTATTTTTCGGAGTATAAGTCGCACCGGAGTATAAGTCGCACCTGCCGAAAATGCATAATAAAAAAGGAAAAAAACATATAAGTCGCACTGGAGCCCGGCCAAACTATGAAAAAAACTGCGACTTATAGTCCGAAAAATACGGTATTCATTTTCCATGCACTTATTTGCTATATATATCTGCCACACGTGGAAGGCCGATGCGTGAAAATAATGCCTACATTAAACCGGTCGCCGGTGCAAAAAAGGTTGGGTACCCCTGCTGTAGAGGACGCTGATTCTCCCTAATATACAAAATAAAACTAAGTCTGACCAGTTCTTTAGCTTTCTCAAAATGTGGCTCCCAAAACAATTTAGTTGAATATTCCTGCCTTAAAGGGGAACATTATCACAATTTCAGAAAGGTTAAAACCATTAAAAATCAGTTCCCAGGGGCTTATTATATTTTTCGAAGTTTTTTTTCAAAATTTTACCCATCACACAATATCCCTAAAAAAGCTTCAAAGTGCCTGATTTTAACCACCCGTCCATTTTCCTGTGACGTCACATAGTGAAGCCAACACAAACAAACATGGCGGAAAGAACAGCAAGCTATAGCGACATTAGCTCGGATTGAGACTCGGATTTCAGCGGCTTAAGCGATTCAACAGATTACGAATGTATTGAAACGGATGGTTGTAGTGTGGAGGCAGGTAGCGAAGAAGAAGAAACTGAAGCTATTGAGCCATATCGGTTTGAACCGTATGCAAGCGAAACCGACGAAAACGACACGACAGCCAGCGACACGGGAGAAAGCGAGGACGAATTCGGCGATCGCCTTCTAACCAACGATTGGTATGTGTTTGTTTGGCATTAAAGGAAACTAACAACTATGAACTAGGTTTACAGCATATGAAATACATTTGGCAACAACATGCACTTTGAGAGTGCAGACAGTCCAATTTTCATCAATTAATATATTCTGTAGACATACCCTCATCCGCACTCTTTTCCTGAAAGCTGATCTGTCCAGTTTTGGAGTTGATGTCAGCAGGCCAGGGAAGCTAGGGTCCATAGGGGGTTTAGCTCGCTCGTCTGCGGGAACAAACTGCCGCCATTGCTTGCCGTGCTAGCGAGGTCCCTGAACTGCTCACACACTCCGGCAGATTCAATGGGGGTCTGGCGGCAGATTTCTTTGACTTTATCGTTGGAAATGCATCTGCTTTGAGTGTCGCAGGATATCCACACATTCTTGCCATCTCTGTCGTAGCATAGCTTTCGTCGGTAAAGTGTGCGGAACAAACGTCCAATTTCTTGCCACTTTCTCATCTTTGGGCCACTGGTGTAACTTGAATCCGTCCCTGTTCGTGTTGTTACACCCTCCGACAACACACCGACAAGGCATGATGTCTCCAAGGTACGGAAAACAGTCGAAAAAAACGGAAAATAACAGAGCTGATTTGACTCGGTGTTTGTAATGTGTTTGAGATCGCTCCGAGAGCGAATAATAGAAAGGCGTTTAATTCGCCAAAATTCACCCATTTAGAGTTCGGAAATCGGTTAAAAAAATATATGGTCTTTTTCTGCATCAAGGTATATATTGACGCTTACATAGGTCTGGTGATAATGTTCCCCTTTAAGGTAATCTGTTCAGTTCAGTTTGTTCCGAAAATGCATACATTAATTAATGCATTACTTGCATTACATGCAATGTAATGCATCACATATTTCAAGTTGTTTCATTACAGCATGTCCGAAAAGAAGTAGGAATAAGCTGAGCTTATTTAATACTACCTATTTTCATACCATAGCAATTGTATGCCATTTTCTAGTTCTCTGTGACAGAACAGTGAATAACTAATAAATAAATATTGGAATTCAATTCAGGAGAATAAGGTACTAAATTGGCCATAGTGTGTGAATGCTATGTTGTCTACTACCATTGTTGGTATATTCATTATTCCTACATTGTTGGTACAAATTATTAATACAGTGTAATAATTATTGTTACTTGTGGTAATGCCACTATGATACAACATCTGTATTATAATCCTTGAACAAAATAAGAGTGAAACTCATGTGAATAATCACTGAATGGAGAACTGGGGGTGGGATTAAATAAGTTATCTTCTTCCCACTCCCTTTCAGGCAAAACTGGACAATCATGCATTACATACTATACATTACCTTTTGCACTATATTCATTTATATTATTATGTGTTGTCAACGTTGTACTTTCTTATGTCATTGCCTGAAATAAAAAAATAAAAAAATGAATGTCCAGGGTGTACACTGCCTTCCGCCTGAGTGCAGCTGGGATAGGCTCCGGCCCGACCCCCCCCCCCCCCCCCCCCCCGCCCAGAGGGACAAGCGGTAGAAAATGGATGGATGGAAAGTGAATGTGGAAATCATGTCGAAGCGCTTTGAGTACCTTGAAGGTAGACAATGCAATAAAAGTATAATCCCTTTTGTTCTGTTACAACTAAAAGTTGTAAACTCTTGTTGTTGAAATGTGTTGTGCTTAAATAAGCTTGTTATGTAATCAACATTACATGTGTATTTGTCGCCATCATGTGGTCATGGCAGTTACTACATCATTGAGAAGTGTGTATTTTGAATCAAACTTTATTGAACGGAAGTTGCATAAGCCAAGCAGAGAAATCTACGGTGCCAGCACGTACTTTATGGTGGTTATTTTCGAAGAAATACTGCATAAATCTTTTGTTTAAGGTTGCATCGCCGGTATGTAACATAAGTTGAACTTTGAAACTTGGTTTTTGTCTAAAATATTTCGAGCTAAATTTATGATTTTTGATGTATGATCTTTGCCATACTCATTAGCAATAATTTGCGATGTCATCGTAGTACAAATTCACTTTGTTTACCTTCTCATGCCTTTTAAGGTAGCATTACAGCATACATGATACATTTGCATAACATATGTATATATTGACTGTATTGTTTGTGTTTTTAGTTTCACCCTTTTGAATGTCAATAAACCTGTATTTCATATATATATATATATATATATATATATATATATATATATATAAACATATATATATACATATACACACACACATATATATATATATATATATATATATATATATATATATATGTGTGTGTGTATATGTATATATATATGTTTATATATATATATATATATATATATATACATATATATATATATATATATATATACACATATATATATATATATATATATATATACATATATATATATACATATATATATATATATACATATATATATACATATATATATCTACATCCTGAAAATATGCAAACAAAACTGTGTTTAGATAATTGATACTTCAAACTTGCATAAATAAATCTTGAGGAATATAACATAACTTGGCTTCTGAGAGCTTCAAAATGTAATGAATAAAATGCTAAAGTTGTTGATAAACAAGCAATTATTTTAATAATTAAATATGGTCATTTTGAATGAATTATGATCATTTAAAATTAATTATTTCAAATATGTTTATTTTAATGTATGGCTGGATGTAGTAAGGAGTCAGAAAAAATACAAATAAAAATACAATTAATTTTGATGTTTTTAGCAAAATATAGTAAAAATTTATTTTTTCGTTTTTGTTTTTTTTAATTAGTAAATATATTTATTTTTAGGTAAGATAAACATAATAATACAATTTATCTCTAGTATGGATGATTTAGTTCTTGTCACCCTGTTGTCTTCCCGTCTGAAAAAAGGCTGTCCTCACTCAGGTCCGCATGGAGCTGGAGGGGGCGTGGCCTCCAGCTCCGGCTGAAAATCGGGAGATTTTCGGGAGAATATTTGTCCCGGGAGGTTTTCGGGAGAGGCGCTGAATTTCGGGAGTCTCCCGGAAAATTCGGGAGGGTTGGCAAGTATGTGTTAAACAGCCCTTACATCAGACATGCACCCCTAACGGCACACCTTTACTATTTAAATCAAAAAGCATCTGATAAGAAATAAAGAAGAAGCCACAGTAGGAAGTCGATGCATTTTTTCCATCTCATCATGTCGCTTCCTGTCAACTGAAGAAAAAAAAAACTCTTAAGGTATGAATTTCACTTCTAAATCAAAGAGACTAAAATATCCCATCAGCACTGCATCATTCCAAATCTCTTCCAACAGGCAACTCTTCGAGTGAGAGAGAAATACATCGATTAGATTTAGGGCAAAAGGCAGACCAAGTCACGCAGTAGCTTTGACACGAGTAGAGCAGGCCCTCAAACACATGATTAACATCCATACGTTGATACGAGTGTTTCCAAGCACAGGTGACAAATGTTAATTGGTTTAAACGGATAGAAGGATTGTCACAGGTTGAGATGACACTTTGCAAGTTTGCTGCAACATGCCTGAGTCAGATGTTTGGTAATTGTGTCCATTAGGCTATACTGCATTGTCACACTAATTGGAATACAATCTAAAAGCAATGCACTGCCTAATGAAGGAGAATTAATTCCAAGATAATTCCACAAGCCAAGTTGATTTGCTGAAGAATTACATAAGCGCTGCAGATGCTGATAACGGCATTAGGACTTTTTTTTTTTTTTATTGCGGGATTATCTTCTGAGCCCTGCGACTCATGGCACCTACGATACACAGGCCTGCCATCTTTATTATCGTAATCGACTCAAAAATGAATACGTCGCATAATTGGATGCTCATTAAAGACAAAAACCTCATGTTTTTTTAATAAGCAGGGTGCTTAAAAGTGTCATTTTGCTAATGTGTGTCACAGAGGGAAACAAATGTCTGTCACCTTTTGGTGCCGCCGCTGAATGGAGCAGTCTCTCTCATAGAGGTGGATGACATTACCATACTTGTCCCCTGCAAAGAGACACAATCCAGAGTGTGAGAATGGTGCTGAAAACTAGATTTATAGACAAATAACCTGGACAGGACATGTTTAAAAAAAAACAACAAAAAAAAACGAATGCAACAGGTGGCGCTATAACCCCTCATTTTAAATGCACTATATTGCCAAAAGATAGGGTGAGAAGCTCTGCCATCCGGGGGGAGCTCAAAAGTAAAGCCGCTGCTCCTCCACATCGAGAGGAACCAGATGAGGTGGTTCGGGCATCTGGTCAGGATGCCACCCGAACGCCTTCCTAGGGAGGTGTTTAGGGCACGTCCGACCAGTAGGAGGCCGCGGGGAAAACCCAGGACACGTTGGGAAGACTATGTCTCCCGGCTGGCCTGGGAACGCCTCGGGGTCCCACAGGAAGAGCTGGATGAAGTGGCTGGGGAGAGGGAAGTCTGGGCTTCCCTGCTTAGGCTGCTGCCCCCGCGACCCGACCTCGGATAAGCGGAAGAAGATGGATGGATGGATGGATATTGCCAAAAGTATTTGGGCACCCATCCAAATGATCAGAATCAGGTGTCCTAATCACTTGACCCGGCCACAGGTGTATAAAATCAAGCACTTCGGCATGGAGACTGTTTCTACAAACATTTGTGAAAGAATGGGCCGCTCTCAGGAGCTCAGTGATTTCCAGCGTGGAACTGACATAGGATGCAACCTGTGCAACAAATCCAGTCGTGAAATTTCCTCGCCCCTAAATATTCCAAAGTCAACTGTCGGCTTTATTATAAGAAAATGGAAGAGTTTGGGAACAACAGCAACTCGGCCACCAAGTGGTAGGCCACGTAAACTGACGGAGAGGGGTCAGTGGATGCTGAAGTGCATAGTGCAAAGACTTTCTGCACAGTCGGTTGCTACAGAGCTCCAAACTTCATGTGACCGTCCAATTAGCCCACGTACAGTACGCAGAGAGCTTCATGGAATGGGTTCCCATGGCCGTGCAGCTACATCTAAGCCAGTGGTTCTCAAATGGGGGTACGCGTACCCCTGGGGGTACTTGAAGGTATGCCAAGGGGTACGTGAGATTTTTTTAAATATTCTAAAAATAGCAACAATTCAAAAATCATTTATAAATAGAAATAACTTAAAATATCTTTATTTCCCAAATAGTTCAAGAAAGACCACTACAAATGAGCAATATTTTGCACTGTTATACAATTTAATAAATCAGAAACTGATGACATAGTGCTGTATTTTACTTCTTTATCTCTTTTTTTCAACCAGAAATGCTTTGCTCTGATTAGGGGGTACTTGAATTTAAAAAAAAATTCACAGGGGGTACATCACTGAAAAAAGGTTGAGAACCACTGATCTAAGCCATACATCACCAAGTCCAATGCAAAGCACGTCGCCACTGGAATCTAGAGCAGTGGAGATGCGTTCTCTGGAGTGATGAATCACGCTCTTCTATCTGGCAATCTGATGGACGAGTCTGGGTTTGGAGGTTGCCAGGAGAACGCTACAATTCGGACTGCATTGTGCCGAGTGTGAAATTTGGTGGTGGAGGAATTATGGTGTGGGGTTGTTTTTCAGGAGTTGGGCTTGGCCCCTTAGGTCCACTGAAAGGAACTTACAATGCTCCAGGATACCAAAACATTTTGGACAATTCCATGCTTCCAACTTTGTGGGAACAGTTTGGAGCGGGCCCCTTCCTCTTCCAACATGACTGTTGCACCAGTGCACAAAGCAAGGTCCATAAAGACATGGATGACAGAGTCTGGTGTGGATGAACTTAAATGGCCGGCACAGAGTCCTGACCTGAACCCGATAAAACACCTTTGGGATGAATTAGAACGAAGACTAAGAGCCAGGCCTTCTCGACCAACATCAGTGTGTGACCTCACCAATGCGCTTTTGGAAGAATGGTCGAAAATTCCTATAAACACACTCCGCAACCTTGTGGACAGCCTTTCCAGAAGAGTTGAAGCTGTAATAGCTGCAAAAGGTGGACCGACATCATATTGAACCCTATGGGTTAGGAATGGGATGGCACTTATATGTGAGTCAAGGTAGGTGGCCAAATACTTTTGGCAACATAGTGTAGATATTTGCCAATTAAAAGCTTGGAGAAAGTATTTTCTGTTTGTGTAACCTCAATTTAAATGTCCTACAGATATGGCCAAACAGACAGCTCCGGGACACTTTGCATTCACAAAATGAAAGAACCAAAACATGCCATTATCAAATTGTGAACTGTTGTATCTGCAAAATAAATCCCAGTACCGTATTTTTCGGAGTATAAGTCGCACCTGCCGAAAATGCATAATAAAGAAGGAAAAAAACATATAAGTCGCACTAGAGTATAGGTCGGATTTTTTGGGGAAATGTATTTGATAAAGCCAACACCAAGAATAGACATTTGAAAGGCAATTTAAAATAAATAAAGAATAGTGAACAACAGGCTGAATAAGTGTACGTTATATGAGGCATAAATAACCAACTGAGAACGTGCCTGGTATGTTAACGTAACATATTATGGTAAGAGTCATTCAAATAACTATAACATATAGAACATGCTATACGTTTACCAAACAATCTGTCACTCCTAATCGCTAAATCCCATGAAATCTTATACGTCTAGTCTCTTACGTGAATGAGCTAAATAGTATTATTTGATTATTTTACGGTAATGTGTTAATAATTTCACACATAAGTCGCTTCTGAGTATAAGTCGCACCCCCGGCCAAACTATGAAAAAAAAACTGCGACTTATAGTCCGAAAAATACGGTAGTTCAATTTCTGATAATGAATCCAATGAAGTCCTTTATGTCTTGTTTAGGGGCAATTGGCGCGGAGCTCAGTGGACGCACTTACCAAGGATCTGTACTTCAATGTGTCTTGGTTTTTCGATGAACTTCTCAACAAACAGAGAACCGTTGCCAAAAGCCGTCAGGGCCTCTGAGTAGGCCCTCTGGTAGTTCTCCTCAAGCTCCTGACAAAGACAGCAAGAAAATGTGTCAAAGGTAAAAATAAAAAAAACATTTTATAGTACAGTACTGCACAATAAATATAAAGATGATCTTGTCATACATACATACTGTACATTATTTAGTTAAAAAAAACAGCGATAACTCCCCCCTATTTGTCATTCACTTTGTGCTATTTGTCACTTCTCTCTTTTCCTTTTCTTCCTGAGCAAAGAATTTGTTGCAAACAACCTTTGGGGAGAAAATGCTACACAGAAATACGAGGGCAAGTCAAGGTCATGACTCAATCTGTATTTGTCAGTCTACAACATCCTGCCAGGCCATAACGTTGCAGGAGGAGTGGGGGGTGGGGGGGTGGGGGGGGGGCGTCTGACTCACCGTGGTTGTGCCTCAAGAGAGGATACTTGAGCCAACCTTCGGCTGTCATCTCAAAGGGAGGCAAAATGACCTGGTGTTCGAGGCGGCGCCGTGTGTCATCGGCGCCGTGAGGCAATTTTGCCTAACAAATGTAAACAAAAGTGCTTCCTAATTTGACTTGGGAAAAGGAAGTGTGGATTGTAATGCAGCTTACTGGTGAAGTGGTGACATAAAACACTACTATTCAGGCAGAGGCAGCAGTAAAGCTCCAAAAACATTGGATGCTATATTTTCCCTTTGGCACTTTTATAGCGGCAATCATTTGAGAAGACGCTCTCACCTGTCACACACTTAAGAATATCAACACTGTTTTTATTTGACCTCTATATAGGGAATAGACACAGTTAACGTGTTCATAACCTGACCAAATGCTGAGTGCAAGATTTTTTATTTGCTTTTAGCTGGAAATGACAGAGAACATCTCACTAGTTGAGGTACAAATAAATGTGGTGTTACTTGTAAGTAAGTACTAGGAGTTGAGACAAACACAACTGTCAGGTTCAGACACTGATGACATCTATTAAACAAGACAAGAAGCAAATAATTAAACAGAGACAGAATTAAATTTGGCTCAATTTGATGAGAAACGTCAGGTCTGTACTAGGGATGTCCCGATCCAGGTTTTTGCACTTCCGATCCGATACCGATATTGTTTTTCCACTTCCGATCCGATACCGATACTGACCGATAATGGCCTATCCGAGCATGTATTAAAGTTTAAAGTTATTTAGCCTACTTAGTTGTCAGAATCATGTTGAAAAGGGTTTTAGTACTCTTGATAACAACTAGCCAGCTGAATTAGGTGAGTTTGAATAATACACAATGGTTGGTAACAAGAAACTGACCTGTTTATTCAAGGATAAACACAAAATTAGACAAAATTATACATGACAAACAGAAATGGCATCATTGAAACAAGGGCTGGGCGATATGGCCTTTTTTTAATATTGCGATATTTTAAGGCCATAATGCGATACACGATATATATCTCGATATTTTGCCTTAGCCTTGAATGAACACTTGATGCATATAATCACAGCAGTATGATGATTCTATGTGTTTTGATTGATTGATTGAGACTTTTATTAGTAGGTTGCACAGTGAAGTACATATTCCGTACAATTGACCACTAAATGGTAACACCCGAATAAGTTTTTCAACTTGTTTAAGTCGGGGTCCACTTAAATTGATTCATGATACAGATATATACTATCAGATATATACTATCATCATAATACAGTCATCACACAAGATAATCACATTGAATTATTTACATTATTTATAATCCAGGGTGTGGAGGGGGGCGCCGGATGTAAGTGTCAAAAAGACAGCCAAAAGAGTTTGATATGAGAATAAATCTAAAGTTAAAATATAGGGTAGAAATGCATTCATTTGCAGGAAATGTAGTCTTGATTTTCAACATTTTCTTTCAAGGCTTGCATGTCTACATTAAAACATTCTTCTTCATACTGCATTAATATATGCTACTTTTAAACTTTCATGCAGAGAAGGAAATCACAACTAAAAAAATCACTATTTTTTTCATACGGTGTTGATCTGGAAATGTTTGCCTCGGCATTTTGATGGTGTGGACGTGTGGCACCGAACGGAGATAAGCGTCTCGACAGACGTTATAACATTTGAACAATGATGACGAAAACTGTTTTCTCTGTCGTGTCTGTGTGTCGAAATATGTTATGCGCTTATTTTTTTATTTGATTTTGTGCGTGGCATATAATTGCTATGCGCAGAGGACGTTTAAACAGTGCACAATTGCACAAGCGTGCACCTTAGAGAGAACGTTGGTCACACGGCTGTGCTAGCATCACAGCTAACGTTAGCCATGCTGCTACCTCTCTGCTCGGGGAGGACGTATACGTATGTGACGTATGACGTGACAGTATGTGACATGTGTAAGAAGGTGCGCTTGCTGTCTGTGAGAGGGAGACACAGAAAAGAGTGAGAAGAGCCTGTCGTGTAATGCCAGCAGCTAAAAGCAACTGCGTTCGAATCCACAGACCTGTGGATGTGTTGAAGGTGTGCTGGAAAATGCGGAACGGAAAATAGGGAGCAGCAGAAAAGTGGAATGTATTATTTAAATAGGTGCGTTGGAAAACACGGAGCGGAGTTTCTTTTTTTTAACTGGATCTGGATCGGCATTTTCCCATGCCTTGCCTTTACGCATTTTTTTGCAAATATCGGCGGCCGATCTGATCCAAATATCGGATCGGGACATCCCTAGTCTGTACTCTTGTACAGTCTCCAGCCCACTCTGGCGAAAGATTGTACGCCTCCTCCTTTATTTGGACTTTCTCTGACCACATGGCAACAGCTGTTTCTAAGGGACGAGGGTCGTAAACAGTTCACAGAAGTGGTGCCTGGAGTGGAGTCTGGTCCTGCTTCTTCTTCGCTTTTGTAGTTCTTGGGTCAGACAATATCTTTATGTTGATTACAATAAATGAAAGAAACAGAACACCTTCATTTTGCTTCCCCCCCTAAACAGTGGAGTTTTACAAGCCTTCTTTTTGGTAGGTTCAAAGACAGCTTTTGCTTCTCACCGGGCACTCAATGTAACACAAAGTTTGTGTGATAACTTAGAAACAATTATTCTAACAACAACCGTAAACGCTCACCTTCAATTCGCAGCTTATTCTCCTATAGTCACCACAAAACCAAGTTAGCGCATGAACCATTGTGGCTGTAGGTAACTTCCTGACATTGTTAGTTGTATCAAACCCCCCTTGATGACACTAGCTGCATTTGAAACATGACTGTAAGGTTGTACGGTATACCGGTATTAGTATAGTACCGCGATACTAATGAATCATATTTGGTACTATACCGCCTCGAAAAAGTACCGGTCCACCACCCCCCGCACCACCGTCGTCACGTCATGACATTGCTGGTTTACGAACAGACGAGCATGTTCGGCAGCGCAAAATTACGGAGTACTTACAAGCAGACACGGTGTGTGGACAGAAAAGGGAGAATGGACGCATTTTGGCTTAAAAACTAATGATAAAGGTGAAGCTATAACACTGAAACGCCCTCAGAAAGAGGTGTTTTAAGACATGGCTAGCTAGCTAGCCTGCAGCTAACGTCCATTGGCAGTTTGCAGTGTTGAAGCTACTTCTAAATCACTAATCCTCGCCTGCATGGTGACAAATTGTAATGGCCATAGGGGTCCATCGAGGTGTATATATATATACAGGTAAAAGCCAGTAAATTATAATATTTTGAAAATCTTGATTTATTTCAGTAATTGCATTCAAAAGGTGTAACTTGTACATTATATTTATTCATTGCACACAGACTGATGCATTCAAATGTTTATTTCATTTAATTTTGATGATTTGAAGTGGCAACAAATGAAAATCCAAAATTCCGTGTGTCACAAAATTAGAATATTACTTAAGGCTAATACAAAAAAGGGATTTTTAGAAATGTTGGCCAACTGAAAAGTATGAAAATGAAAAATATGAGCATGTACAATACTCAATACTTGGTTGGAGCTCCCTTTGCCTCAGCAGATGACATGGCACCCCAAACCATCACTGATGGTGGAAACTTTACACTAGACTTCAGGCAACGTGGATCCTGTGCCTCTCCTGTCTTCCTCCAGACTCTGGGACCTCGATTTCCAAAGGAAATGCAAAATTTGCATAGTTGGGTGATGGTTTGGGGTGCCATGTCATCTGCTGGTGTCGGTCCACTCTGTTTCCTGAGATCCAGGGTCAACGCAGCCGTCTACCAGCAAGTTTTAGAGCACTTCATGCTTCCTGCTGCTGACCTGCTCTATGGAGATGGAGATTTCAAGTTCCAACAGGACTTGGCGCCTGCACACAGCGCAAAATCTACCCGTGCCTGGTTTACGGACCATGGTATTTCTGTTCTAAATTGGCCCGCCAACTCCCCTGACCTTAGCCCCATAGAAAATCTGTGGGGTATTGTGAAAAGGAAGATGCAGAATGCCAGACCCAAAAATGCAGAAGAGTTGAAGGCCACTATCAGAGCAACCTGGGCTCTCATAACACCTGAGCAGTGCCAGAAACTCATCGACTCCATGCCACGCCGCATTAACGCAGTAATTGAGGCAAAAGGAGCTCCAACCAAGTATTGAGTATTGTACATGCTCATATTTTTCATTTTCATACTTTTCAGTTGGCCAACATTTCTAAAAATCCCTTTTTTGTATTAGCCTTAAGTAATATTCTAATTTTGTGACACACGGAATTTTGGATTTTCATTTGTTGCCACTTCAAATCATCAAAATTAAATGAAATAAACATTTGAATGCATCAGTCTGTGTGCAATGAATAAATATAATGTACAAGTTACACCTTTTGAATGCAATTACTGAAATAAATCAAGTTTTTCAAAATATTCTAATTTACTGGCTTTTACCTGTATAATAAATATTGCCAGTCACAATTAACTTGTGCTCAGCTGGGAAAAGAAGTGTGTGTATATATATATATATATATATATATATATATATATATATATATACTTATTACGTCATCCATTTACTTAATATTATGAACTGTTACAGGCGTATTCAATAATCATGCTTATATTAAAAATATAACTTAATAGAATGTGGGGATATAAAAGAAGCGGAAATTGACGTCACACACCACCTGGAGCACCTGTCAGCCACAGCGTTTTTGCTACGGAGCCACTGCATGGAAGTATCCTAATTTTTTGACCGTTTTTGTGAACTTACAATTGGCCTGTGGAGAACTGGGACAACAGAGACTCTTACCAGGAGGACTTTAAGTTGGACTGCGCGGTACCATGAGTACGCTGCGGCTTCCAAACATTTGATCGCTTGCCCGTACGTGTGTGCCGCTATGTGCATGTCACGTACGTAACTTTGGGGAAATATATGTGCTTTATTAACTGTGGGGAGGTGAACTGCACTTTGGGCTGAGGGATTGAGTGTGTTGTGCAGGTGTTTGAGTTGTATTGGCGGGTTATATGGACGGGAGGGGGGAGGTGTTTGTTATGCAGGATTAATTTGTGGCATATTAAATATAAGCCTGATCGTGTTGTGGTTAATAGTTGTATATTTGTTGTATTTATTTATTGTTTTAGTCATTCCCAGCTAAATATCAGGTCCCACCCGTGACTCCTTAATTTGCGTAGTGGCAGCGACATCCGGAGAACTTGGGTGCTTTTGCTACAAAATAAAGTAAGTTTCTTACAAGTATCATCCCTGCAGGACAAGGAATAGCTAAACATGCTTCACTACACACCGTAGCTCACCGGAATCACCGCTAATGACACTGTACCTGAATGTAAACAAATGGCATGAGTGGGTCTACACCTAAAATCCACTGTAATGATACCAAGTACAAGAGCGTATCTAGTCGATACCACTATGATTACATCAAAAAAAATTAGCATCACAAAATCTTTTTTCTTTTTTTTCAAACTCACGAGGACTTTGAATATGACCAATGTATGATCCTGTAACGACTTGGTATCAGATCGATACCCAAATTTGTGGTATCATCCAAAAATGATGTAAAGTATCAAACAACAGAAGAATAAGTGATTATTAAATTTTAACAGAAGTGTAGATAAAACATGTTAAAAGAGAAAGTAAGCCGACATTAACAGTAAATGAACAAGTAGATTAATAATTCATTTTCTACCACTTGTCCTTAGTAATTTTGACAAAATAATAGAATGATAAATGACACAATATGTTACTGCATATGTCAGCAAACTAATTAGGAGCCTTTGTTTGCTTACTTACTAATAAAAGACAAGTTGTCTTGTATGTTCACTATTTTATTTAAGGACAAACTTGCAATAAGAAACATATGTTTAATGTACCCTAAGATTTTTAGTTCAAATAAAGCCAATAATGCCATTTTTTGTGGTCCCCTATATTTAGAAAAGTATCGTAAAGTACCGAAAAGTATCGAAATACATTTTGGTACCAGTAACAAAAGATTGGTATCGGGACAACATTACATGAGCGGTCCATCCTCTGCGTGCTCTTTAAAAATTATATTAGCGCTTCTCAGCGGTTGGTGTGAAAGTCATACGTATTCTTGTGCACAATACAGTGATGTTGCAAGGCATGCATTAAAATCTGAAAGGATGCAGTTCATCTCACTCTCCATTCGTCTCAGGGACGCAACTAATTTTTCCCAACAAAAACAACCGTGTTAAAAATCATAGTGACGAGTAGGGATGCAAAATTGTCAAAAATCGTTCATAAAATCTGTGGCCAAAAAATATATTTGTCGATAATAGTCGTGATGCTCATGTTTTCCAGAACTGAAGCAAACATGCACAGCAGGAAGAGACAAATGGCCTTGGCCAATGCAAAAACACTAAACTATACACGTCAAAGACGGACCTTGCTTTAAATGGTTCACTGGCACTCATCAAGGGTGGACGCTCCCCTTTCCTCTCCCTTATCTCTCCTGCTTGCTTCTTTGTCTTGTCGTGTCTCAACTTTCTTGTTGCCTCTTTTTGCACTGCTCTCAAAATCTAAACATTGGAATTATTTAACTGGCCTCAACGAAATTGACAAGATCTTGGGTTTGGGGGAACCTGTTTGTCTTGACGGAGCGGTTCTTGCTGGACACACGACGGACTCTTGGGAGAAGAAGGAGTGTCGCGTGCCTGGCGACCTTTTCAGTCGAGGACGTGAAGATATCCACCTATTTGGAATTATGACAACAGGACATCTGCTGATTGGAGTCAGCGTTGCTCTGGTTTGTCGACAAATTGGAAGTTGCTGGCAGTCTTCAAAGTACCCCAACTGCCACAAATGCTTGGAGAATGCGGGCAGAATTGTGGCCACTTTGTGATTTGGATAACATCGGACTGTCCGCCCTGCAGGATGAATTTGAGGACCAGTCGTAGACAATTTAGAGTGAAAATACATTTTCACTCGCATACAAAACATTCTAACTTGGATTGTTTCCCTGGCTTCGAGACTCTCCCGAAGGACAGTGCGGCGAAGACACAACAAACTCCCTTCTTGCCTCTCATGGACACACACCTGTTGTTGTTGACTTTGGATTGACTGGCGGCTGCAATCACACCAATGCCGCGGAACAGAGACACGCGGCAGGCTTACACACAAATGCATCCACAAAAAAATATACGCCACACACACATACCCTACCCCCCATCCAACGCCTCGACGCTTGAATCCCTTAGGGGCGATGGCCGGCTGGGCAGCGCCTGAAGAGCTGCAGCCTGCCACCGTAGCCCCCACTCTCTCCCCTTTGTTGCAAGTCTCGAGTTGTATGTTGTAATATGTATATGTGCTTTGCTATGGAGTTTTTTCCCCACTCCAGACTCCAGACGAGCCCAATCTAGATTGTATTTTTTTTACTCATCCTCCCCCAGCGTTTACCTTTGGCGACCCATCAGCGTTCCTGTTCTGTAACCTTTTACACTGTTTGTCGAACCTTGAACGGGTTTGTGCTGAAAACAAAGTTTTGTTGTACTTGTGCAATGACAACGACCCACCTACCTAATGGCAGTGTGTCTGTGGTGCGGCAACATTTAAAGCGCAGGCATGTCGAACATAGCAACACGGTGATTTAGTGGTTAGCATGTAAGCCACACAGGGTGAAATTGGGTTCGAATCTCTGTTTGGATATCTGTCGAGTTTGCATGTTCTCTCCATTCATGTGTGGGTTTTCTCCAGGAACTCCGGCTTCCTCCCACATTCCACAAATATGCTTGTTCGGTTAATTGAAGACTCTAAATGGTCCATAGGTATGAACGTGAGTGTGAATGGTTGTGTGTATGTGTCCTGCGATTGGCTGGCGACCGGTGTATGAGCTTTCACTCGAAGTCAGCAGGGATAGGCTCCAGCTTACCCGCGAACCTAATGAGGATAAGCGGTATAGAAAATGGATTGATGGCATGTCGAGACAACTGAGGGATGCGGTCTCCGACTCTTGATAGTTATGATCAATTTGAGGACCAGGAATGGACAATGAGAGTGAAAAGTTTACACCCCCAAAAGGACAGCGCAGCAAAGAAGCTCCAAATTCCTCCCGCATCTTTCATGGACACACCTGTTTGTGGAGAAACAAGGTCCACCCCTGCGATATCATGGACAATGGATCAGCACTAGAGATGTTCCATAATGGCTTTTTTGCCGATATTCCGATATTGTCCAACTATTAATTACTGATTCCGATATGTACAGTCGTGGAATTAAACCATTATTATGCCTAATGTTGTTGTAATACCCCGCTGGATGCATTAAACAATGTAACAAGGTTTTCCAAAATAAATCAACTCAAAATATGGAAAAAAATGCCAACATGGCACTGCCATATTTATTATTGAAGCCACAAAGTGCATTATTGTTTTTAAGCTGCCTCAAAACAGCAGCTTGTAATTTGGGACATGCTCTCCCTGAGAGAGCATGAGGAGGTTGAGGTGGGCGGGGTGTATATTGTAGCGTCCCGCAAGAGTTAGTGCTGCAAGGGCTTCTGGGTATTTGTTCTGTTGTGTTTATGTTGTGTTACGGTGCGGATGTTCTCCCGAAATGTGTTTGTCCTTCTTGTTTGGTGTGGGTTCACAGTGTGGCGCATATTTGTAACAGTGTTAAAGTTGTTTATACGGCCACCCTCAGTGTGACCTGTATGGCTGTTGACCAAGTATGCTTGCATTCACTTGTGTGTGAAAAGCCGTAGATAGTATGTGATTGGGCCGGCACGCAAAGGCAGTGCCTTTAAGGTTTATTGGCGCTCTGTACTTCTCCGTACAGCGGCGTTTTAAAAAGTCATACATTTTACTTTTTGAAACAGATGCCGATAATTTCCGATATTACATTATAAAGCATTTATCGGCCGATATCGGACATCTCTAATCAGCACCCCTCGTGGCAGCAGTTTGGAGCCGGACGCCCGCCCCCTCGTCCCCCCCTGCAAGTCTGTAGTTTTGTGCGTTTATCTTTTTTCCTACCTTTCTACAGGGCGCCGCCCTTCTGTCGACCCATCAGTCTTCCTTTGCTGTCTACCCCCGTCTACTGTGTGTCGCTTTTTGGACGGACTGTACTTTTTAAGTGCAACAACAATAAAGTTCCATTCTATTATATAACTGTGTGGAACTTTCCAAACACATCAACATCACAAAATGCTCTTTTATTTTTGAGGAAAATGTTTTAAAATTTTCAGACAGACAGACAGATAGACAGATAGACAGATAGACAGATAGATAGATAGATAGATAGATAGATAGATAAAAGTGTTTTTAAATTATTTAGTTTTTTATCAGCATTTGCCCTTTTTGTAACACCCTAATGAGCATAGTTACAGTAAAATAAATATTTCTATATAAAGTATTCATCTTTATGGTTCGTACATGCCTAAAAACATCTGAAGCTGAATTGAAAAAACGATGCCTAAATTAGAGCCAATGGATATGTGTACGTTTCCTAATCTGATTAGTGTACTTATCGTTAAGATAGTCAATGGCTGTGTCTCAATTCGGCGGCTGCATCCTTTGCAGTGCGCATTTGTGGGGTGCTGACGTCATCGCGGTGCGCGAAGACTGTCCCAATTCAAAAAAGTGTCCTTTGAATCCGGCCGACAAATGTGTCCTTCTCTCCCATTAGCAGAAAGGTTGCATCCGTGTACACTTCGCGTCCTGTCATATCCCGAAATTCTTTGCGAAATTCTTTTCAACAAGGAAACGCCATGCGGAGCGAAAAAAAGCCACCTTAAAATGTAAGTACAGTTTTATTTATTCATTGAAAACAGCTCAAAGCAGACATGTCATGTGATATACAGTACATTTGTGTCAAAATACAAGACCTCCACTATAATGTTGAGCGACCTCCGTGCTCTGACCCTCTCTTTACCCCGAGCGAGAGACATATATCCGGGCCATTGCAGACAGCTTCGTGCTCTGAGCTTTTTTCAACATTTTAAAGTAAAGTCTGACATCTTCTAATTTACTTTTTTAAACCACAACAAGTTAATTATGTTCTATTAATGGGTGGCCAGAGAATTGAAGTACTATAAAGTTAAAGTTAAAGTACCACTGATAGTCACACACACACTAGGTGTGGCAAAATTATTCTCTGCATTTAACCCATCACCCTTGATCACCCCCTGGGAGGTGAGGGGAGCAGTGAGCAGCAGCGGTGGCCGCGCCCGGGAATCATTTTTGGTGATTTAACCCCCAATTCTAACTCTTGATGCTGAGTGCCAAGCAGGGAGGTAATGGGTCCCATTTTTAAACATGTGCATCATTGAACCAATATTGATTATTGCTGTTTTTTTGTGTACATTTGCATGTTATTTGAAAATGTTCACTTCTATCAATGATTATTGTGTTTAACTTTTCTGCTTTTTTTCCCCGTGCAGAATAATCAAGGAGGACTTGGACAACAACAGAGCAAAAAGAAATGGCACAAACATGTTTATACCCGTTTGGATGGTCATTTTATATATTATATATATATATTTTTTATAACCCATATAAATTAATAAACTCATGTACTGAAACTGTAGTTGTTGTGATTAATTTCCTCTGCCTTCATTGCAAATAATTATATGATAATAGTAATATTATACTATTCCAATATTTACTGCTACTGGCTATAATGCAAGCAATGTGACACAATTAGAAAAGGACATCGATTGTGAATCGAATATTAATAAAGTAACTGCTCAATAAGAGATTAGGTAGGGATAGACCAGGGGTCGGCAACCCAAAATGTTGAAAGAGCCATATTGGACCAAAAATACAAAAACAAATCTGTCTGGAGCCGCAAAAAAGTAAAAGCCATATTACATACAGATAGTGTGTGATGAGATATAAATTGAATTAAGATGACTTAAAGGAAACTAAATTACCTCAAATATAGCTACAAATGAGGCATAATGATGCAATATGTACATATAGCTAGCCTAAATAGCATGTTAGCATCGATTAGCTTGCAGTCATGCAGTGACCAAATATGTCTGATTAGCACTCCACACAAGTCAATAACATCAACAAAACTCACCTTTGTGGATTCATACACAACGTTAAAAGCTTGGTGGACAAAATGAGACAGAAAAAGAAGTGGCATAAAACACGTCCTAGAAAGTCGGAGAAGGTTATACATGTAAACAAACTACGGTGAGTTCAAGGACCGCCAAAATTAGTAGGACAAAACGGCGCTCGCCAAATACTCGAATCAGTGAAGCATGTTTAATATAAACAGTGTGCTTTGTAACAATTAGGGAGGTTTGTGTCATGTTTGTCCTCCTACAGAAACCATATTAAAACAAAAAATATATATTTTTCCCCCTCATCTTTTTCCATTTTTCATACATTTTTGAAAAAGCTCCAGAGAGCCACTAGGGCGGCGCTAAAGAGCCGCATGCGGCTCCAGAGCCGTGGGTTGCCGACCCCTGGGATAGACTGTGAGGACTCTTTCTGGGACATCTTCTGGATTGTCTGCATGTTTTTAAAGGTACATGTCCCACTCCAGCAAGCATTCACAAGCATAAAAATCTATCATTAACTAATAATTAGGAATAACAGCTTTAGAACGCTTGTCAACACGTGACACATCTCCATCAATCAATCAATCAATGTTTATTTATATAGCCCTAAATCTGTGTCTCAAAGGGCTGCACAAGCCACAACGACATCCTCGGTACAGAGCCCACATAAGGGCAAGGAAAAACTCGACCCAGTGGGACGTCGATGTGAATGACTATGAGAAACCTTGGAGAGGACCGCATATGTGGGTAACCCCCCCTCTAGGGGAGACCGAATGCAATGGATCTCCATGACAACCATCTCCCATGATCAGGGAAATCTGACGCCGGCGGTGCCGAGAGCTCTTAGCCACTTCCTCTGGAATAAGGTAAAGGACCAAAAAAAAACTATTGGACATTCTTCTCTTCAATTCATCATTAGTAAACCTCGGTCGACTGAGCAGCAGATACATGACGTAAATGTAAGGGCGGGGACAACTGACGTAAACAGGAAGTGTAGGCTAGACCAGTGATTTTCAACCTTTTTTGGGCCGCGGCACACTTTTTACATTTACAAAATCCTGTGGCACACCACCAAACCAAAATGACACAAAATGACACTCTAACACAGTATATACCGTATTTTCCGCACCATAAGGCGCCCTGGGTTAAAAGCCGCGCCTTCAATGAACGGCATATTTCAAAACTTTGTCCACCTATAAGCCGCCCGGTGTTGTAAGCCGCATATAACTGCGCTAAAGGAATGTCAAAAAAACAGTCAGATAGGTCAGTCAAACTTTAATAATATATTAAAAACCAGCGTTCTAACAACTCTGTTCACTCCCAAAATGTACGCAAATGTGCAATCACAAACATAGTCAAATTCAAAATAGTGCAGAGCAATAGCAACATAATGTTGCTCGAACGTTAATGTCACAACACACAAAATAAACATAACGCTCACTTTCTGAAGTTATTCTTCATTCATAAATCCCTCGAATTTTTCTCCTTCGGTGTCCGAATTGAAAAGTTGGGCGTATGTCGTCCGGCGCTGTCTCCCTGTCTTAGTGAAGGTGTGTTCGCCTTCGGTCATCCATTGTTCCCACGCAGTTAGCAGTCTAGCTTCGAATGCCCTGTTGACACCAATATCTAGCGGCTGGAGGTCTTTTGTCAATCCACCCGGAATGACGGCGAGTATTGAATTAAGCGCGTAAGCGTGTCTCTTAATGTGATGTTATGAGCTAGCAAATATAACAACTACACTACCCGGCATGCAACGATAGTGACGAGCATGCGCGGTAGCCCTGAGAAGCGTTGTATGCTGGCAGTTAGAATGTGGTTATGAGCACGCTGTGAGTAAACGTTGAGAACTCAGTTAACACGCCTCGTCTGCATTATTTATAATTAGACAGACAACACACTTAATAGGAGCTATTTTGGGGTCTTTACATAAACACACAAATGGAAATGAAACGTCACACATCCCAGCATGCACCGCGCGCTTCTTCTTCTTCCGGGGCGGGTGGTTGCTTACAGTAGAAGAAGAAGCGCTTCCTGTTCTATGGGGGCGGGTGCTTACCTTGGCGGTTGCTTGCGTAGAAGAAGAAGCGCTTCCTGTTCTACCGGGAAAAAAGATGGCGGCTGTTTACCGTAGTTGCGAGATCGTAACTTTATGAAAATGAATCGTAATATTAATCCATATATAACGCGCACCGGGTTAAAAGCCGCACTGTCAGCTTTTGAGTAAATTTGTGGTTTTTAGGTGCGGCTAATAGTGCGGAAAATACGGTAATACATATACTGGTACCTTATTTTTTGGAGTATAAGTCGCACCGGAGTATAAGTCGCACCTGCCAAAATGCATAATAAAAAAGAAAAAAACTTATTGTTCGGAGTATAAGTCGCACCGGAGTATAAGTCGCACCTGCCAAAATGCATAATAAAGAAGGAAAAAAACATATACAAGTCGCACTGGAGCCCGGTCAAACTATGAAAAAAACTGCGACTTATAGTCCGAAAAATACGGTAGTCAATAATATAGTTTCTAAATGTATTTATACTCACCTCCTGTGAAACTTGGGCCTGAGCATCTAATTTACAATGGCTTTACAAGCTGGCAGTATTAATGTTTCTGCCACGGTGTGCGACTTTTTAGATTTAGCTACGAGTTCAGCAACAAGGTGGCTAGCTTTGAGGGCTCTCTCGTTTGCCTTTGTGGGGGGTTTTTTCAGAAAAGTTGCCGGTTTCTCATTGCTTGTACGTAAGCGTACAAAATAGTCCATCGGCTTGTTTTGAACGGAAGGGTGTTTCGTTTGGAGATGGCGTTTAAGCTTGCTTGGCACCATGGCGCTATTGGATAGCTTCTCACCACACACCAAGCACTGCGGAGTCGGTGCTGTCGCATCCCCGGTGAAAGTAAATTCAAATGAAAGATAGCTTTCGCTTTATTGCCTCGAGCTCACCGTCTTGTCTTTTTATTTTGTCAACCACTTATACTAGGGCAGACCTGGGCATTCTGCGGCCCGCGGGCCACATCCGGCCCTTTGTACGTCCCTGCGCAGCCCGCGTGAGGCCAATCATAAATTACAAAATAAATTTTAAAAAGTCTCTATGTCGAGTGTGCAATACAACGGTGCTGCTTTTGTTTTGAAAAGCGTTATTTGTATTACTTCCGTGTGGACGTATGTGCGTGAGTGAATGTGAACAGCGGCAATCACAAATTACAAAATAAAGTTTAAAAAACATCTATGTCGTGCGCGCAATACAACTGTGCTGCTTTTATTTTGAAAAGTGTTATTTATGGGCGCATGTCCGGGTGTAACCTGTGAGTGAAGGTGCACAGCGACAAGTGATAAGACGCTAAAAAGAGACAAGTTGATGACGGATGGCGTGTTTCCAACAAGACATGGACTGCCAAGTATTTCTTTACAGAAATTAAAGGTAAAGCCGTGTGCTTAATTTGTGGTACACAGCTTGCTGTGTTTAAAGAATATACCGTATTTTTCGGACTATAAGTCGCAGTTTTTTTCATAGTTTGGCCGGGCTCCAGTGTGACTTATATATGTTTTATATATAATGCATTTTCGGCAGGTGCGACTTATACTCCGGTGCGACTTATACTCCGAAAAATACGGTAATTTGAATTGCCACTACATGACGAAGAACGAGGAAAAATACCGGAATGTGTCTGATGAAGCGCGCGCAAGGGAGGCTGATGCGTTGATGGTAAAACTGCAAACCCAACAAGGACTTTTTGCCATATTTCACACCCCCAGAATGCAGCAGTCAGGACAAGTTTCGTCACTTCTCACAAAATCGCCAGAAAAAGTAAGGCGTTTTCTGACGGAGAGTTTATTAAGGAGTGCTTATTGGACTCTGTTGCGATGATATAACAGGTGTTAAGCTGGATAATGCACCCCCGGCGTAGAATGCACCCCCTGACGGGAGTGTTATATCAACTAAAGCCCACACTTAAAGTTTCCACGTGCAAGATTGAATCTATTTGAAAAAGTTATTTAATAAGAAGCCAAAAGTGCAAAAACAATAATGTTCGTGTTGGAGGAGTTGTGAATTATGTGCATTATCCAGCACAACACTTGAACGGCCGACTTTGACTGTTTTTCGCTGGCTTTGGATGAGAGCTGTGATGTACGTAACACCGCCCAGCTGCTCATCTTCTTACGTGGGATAACTGCTGACTTTCAAATCACGGAGGAGCTGGCAGCCATGCAGTCAATTAAAAGGGACAACCACAGGTAATGACTTGTTCACAGGCAAATGCGTGTTTGGACATGTTAGGACTGAAATGGGACAAGCTGGCAGGTGTGACAACAGATGGTTGTCCAAATCTGACGGGAAAAAATGTTGGACTTTTAAAGAGGATGCAGGATAAACATTTTTGCATTGTATTATACATCAGGAAGTGTAGTGTAAGACAGTGTTAAAAATAAAACCATCAAAAGCAATCTGCTTTTGTATAAAGTTAAGTTAGGTTAAATGAAAGTATTATTATTATTATTAATTATTATTATTATTATTATTTATCTTACGGTATATCAAAAATAATATTGAGCAAAATTTAATTGAAATATTGTCGATGTGGCCCTCCAGCAGTGCTCGGGTTGCTCATGCGGCCCCCGGTAAAAAATAATTGCCCACCCCTGTACTAGGGCCTTCATCTGGGTCAGAATTATGTCCAGGACCCTGTTTGCATTTTCTGTTCTCAAAAACTTCTCCATCACTGTCACTTGCTCGCCTCCTCTTGCTGCGATCCCAAACTGTCACTGTCACGTGTCGCACAGCGCTAACTCGATTGTCTCTACAGGTATTTATCGCCCTCTGCTGCCACCTACTGAAATAGAAGAGTATTACATACATTATCTGTCGCTCTTTATATATATTATAGCAGTGTTTTCCAACCTTTTTTGAGCCAAGGCACATTTTTTTCATCGAAAAAATGCGGAGGCACACCACCAGCAGAAATCATTAAAAATGAAACTCAGCGTTCGATATTGACAATAAAAAGTCGTTGTCGCAATTGTTGGATATGACTTTAAAGCATAACCAAGCATGCATCACTATAGCTCTTGTCTCAAAGTAGGTGTACTGTCACCACCTGTCACATCACGCCCTGACTTATTTGGAGTTTTTTTGCTGTTTTCCTGTGTGTAGTGTTTTACTTCTTGTCTTGCGCTCCTATTTTGGTGGCTTTTTCTCTTTATTTGGTATTTTCCTTTAGCAGTTTCATGTCTTCCTTGACCGCTATTCCCCACACCTGCTATGTTTTAGCACTCAAGAATATTTCAGTTATTTTTATTTTGTGGGGACATTTTCGATTGTCATGTCATGTTCGGATGTACATTGTGGACGCCGTCTCTGCTCCACAGTAAGTCTTTGCTGTCGTCCAGCATTCTGTTTTTGTTTACTTTGTAGCCAGTTCGGTTTTAGTTTTGTTCTGCATAGCCTTCCCTGAGCTTCAATGCCTTTTCTTAGGGACACTCACCTTTTGTTTATTTTTGGTTTAAGCATTAGACACTTTTTTACCTGCACACTGCCTCCCGCTGTTTCCGACATCTACAAAGCAATTAGCTACCTGCTGCCACCTACTGATGTGGAAGAGTATAACGTGGTAAGTCTGCCGATCTCCAGACAGCACAGACACTCAACAACAACACGTTATTAGCGGATTATAACTACTGGTTTGCAAAATATATTTTTAACAAAAATAGGTGAAATTAGATAATCTCCCACGGCACACCAGACTGTATCTCACGGCACACTAGTGTGCCGCGGCACAGTGTTTGAAAAACACTATTATAGCACAGACACCCACCCGACAACGGTTAATTAGGAGATATTAAATAATTTCCCACGGCACACCTGACGATCTCTCACGGCACACTAGTGAGCCGCGGCACACTGGTTGAAAATCACTGGGCTAGACTGTCCCAATTAATATCACTCTAGCCACTGCTGGAGGACTCTCGCCAGGACCCACACTTTGTCGACCCCATGGGCTGGGTCCTTGGAAGGATGCAGCCCCCGAATTGAGACACAGCTAATGACTAGTCGACTGAAATATCAAAATAGTCGCTAGTTACAACTCTAGTAACTACCAAAATGTACTTTGTTGTTAACAACCTGCTCAGTGGCCTTGTGGTTTGAGTGTCCGCCCTGAAACTGGAAGGTTGTGAGTTCAAACCCCGGCCGAGTTATACCAAAGACTATAAAAATGGGACCCATTGCCTCCCTGCTTGGCACTCAGCATCAAGAGTTGGATTTGGGGGTTAAATCACCAAATGATTTGCTGCTGCTCACTGCTCCCCTCACCTCCCAGGGGGTGAACATGGGGATGGGTCAAATGTAGAGGATAGTTTCACCACACTGGGACTTTAACATTAACAGACCAGACAAGTGCTGTTTCAACCCTCTCTGCATCTGCGCAGACGTCATCACGTGAACGCAGTATAACAAAATGCTAGTTTAGCCGGTACCAAAACAACTAGCCAATCCCCAAGGATTTAATTTCAACAATTAACAAAATGAACGTCATAATACATAAACCCACGTTTTCCGACGAATGCAAAATTTAGAAATTAATTTCTATAATTTCAGATACATTTTGAAAACAAATTAATACAGACGTTATTTGAAATCATATCATACCGTTGTCTAATTAACATTACATTTCAAGAAAAAGAAAACACAAAATAGTTTGAGTGGAGATCCACTCCTTAATAAAAGTACAATTGAAATGTTGCCAGTCAATGTGAGTTGTGGATAATAACATTGCGTTAAAGGCCTACTGAAATGCGATTTTCTTATTTAAACGGGGATAGCAGGTCCATTCTATGTGTCATACTTGATCATTTCGCGATATTGCCATATTTTTGCTGAAAGGATTTAGTAGAGAACATCGACGATAAAGTTCGCAACTTTTGGTCGCTGATAAAAAAGCCTTGCCTGTACCGGAAGTAGCAGACGATATGCGCGTGACGTCACAGGTTGTGGAGCTCCTCACATCTGCACATTGTTTACAATCATGGCCACCAGCAGCGAGAGCGATTCGGACCGAGAAAGCGACGATTTCCCCATTAATTTGAGCGAGGATGAAAGATTCGTGGATGAGGAAAGTGAGAGTGAAGGACTAGAGGCCAGTGGGAGCGATTCAGATAGGGAAGATGCTGTGAGAGGCGGGTGGGAGCTGATATTCAGCTGGGAATGACTAAAACAGTAAATAAACACAAGACATATATATACTCTATTAGCCACAACACAACCAGGCTTATATTTAATATGCCACAAATTAATCCCGCATAACAAACACCTCCCCCTCCCGTCCAAATAACCCGCCAATACAACTCAAACACCTGCAAACCACCCTCAATCCCACAGCCCAAAGTACCGTTCACCTCCCCAAAGTTCATACAGCACATATATTTCCCCAAAGTCCCCAAAGTTACGTACGTAACATGCACATAGCGGCACACACGTACGGGCAAGCGATCAAATGTTTGGAAGCCGCAGCTGCATGCGTACTCACGGCACCGCGTCTGCGCATCCAACTCAAAGTCATCCTGGTAAGAGTCTCTGTTGTCCCAGTTCTCCACAGGCCAATGGTAAACCTTGACTGTCATCTTTCGGGAATGTAAACAATGAAACACCGGCTGTGTTTGTGTTGCTGCAACCGCCCGCAATACACCGCTTCCCACCTACAGCTTTCTTCTTTGCTGTCTCCATTGTTCATTGAACAAATTGCAAAAGATTCACCAACACAGTTGTCCAGAATACTGTGGAATTTTGCGATGAAAACAGACAACTTAATAGCTGGCCACCATGCTGTCCCAAAATGTCCTCTACAATCCGTGACGTCACGTTCCGGGGTCATCATACCGAGACGTTTTCAGCAGGATATTTCGCGCAAAATTTAAAATTGCACTTTAATAAGCTAACCCGGCTGTATTGGCATGTGTTGCAATGTTAAGATTTTATCATTGATATATAAACTATCAGACTGCGTGGTCGGTAGTAGTGGGTTTCAGTAGGCCTTTAATGTTCAGGCAAAACAGGCCTATTGCCTTTGTTTGGGTTAAAAAGAGCTATATACTGTAAATAAGTAGCTCTCTGCGATTTTCATTTTGTAAAAGTGCTTTCAAAAGAAAAAATGCTGGAGACCCCTGTTTTACAGGATGCCCTTAAGCCACAAAACTGGCAAAGACTACAACTACTTCAATTTGTCATGTCTGTCCTCATAAGGAAGATGGCCATTGGTACTCCTTCCACTTAAGACCAGATTTGATATATCTCGCTCCATTTCTCCATGTCACTGTGAGTGCAAGATGGCCAGTTTTATTGGCGCCTGGCTTTATCAGAACAAAGTGTTGACTGGAGAATGGCCTTAAATCGTGAATTTCCTTTTCAAAAAGTCAACCTGTGTTTTGTTGCTTTTGGACCCAAAATGTACTGTTTTCATTCGGTATGAGGCACCGAAGACTCAACAAGCATAAATGTCAACAACTAATTCGTCAGACTGTGACAAAAGGTCACAACAACAATGAATTCAGAGACTCAAGTAGAGCACAGGTATTTTTATACAGAGTCATGCATAAAATAAATAGAGGTTTAAAACTGCCCTTTTTTAGGAATTTTGCCTATCGTTAATCATCATGAGAGACATGAACACATATGTCTTTTTTTTTACGATTTTAAAAACGATAAAGAACGCTTGAAAGAAGCGGCTAAAGGGAATCACCTTTGTAGCCTTCAAAGCCCCCCAAAACAACTTCAAAACCCTCCATCAGCATTTTATATACACACTGCAAGTATATATATATATATAATGTAGTAACAGACATGTTCATAACAATATGTAATATGTGCAATATTTACCTTGTTTTGATCATTTTATTCAATTTCGGGACTGATTTTTTTCCGCACATTGATTACCGTATTTTTCGGACTATAAGTCCCAGTTTTTTTCATAGTTTGGCCGGGCTCCAGTGCAACTTATATTTGTTTTTTTCCTTCTTTATTATGCATTTTCGGCAGGTGCGACTTATACTCCGGTGCGACTTATACTCTGAAAAATACGGTACTATTTCCATAGCAACGCATGTCTGACTTGTGGCAACAAATGTTTGTTCCTATTTCCGGAATCAAACACGCGTGCGTTCTAATCCTTGCACACTTGGTAACAGACAACAAAGACGACAATTTTTTGACAAATGAAGACTCACAACCTTCTATTTTTGAAGCTGAATATACTGAGAATGAACTACTACTTCTAGAAGCGAGCACGAAGGAAGAGTGAGATGATGGAGCAGACCGAAGCCACAAATGTAGAATTTGGAGACATGCAATTGTGACATAAATGGCATGCTTACCTAAAATCAACAGGAAAAATTACCGGCCCGCTGGACCAGACGAACAACTGTCCATCGAGTGAGTTACTATAATTTTGATCATGATACATGCAGCACGTCAGGCGTGTTAATACAACGACAGTACATACACTCTCTGGCTAGCTCAACTGTGTATAAACAAAACATGAAATTCTAATACTTTACAGAGATTGTAATAGGATTTTTCATGTTTTTCAGTCACTACAGACTGGTGTTATTTCGCAGTGTTGTGCATTACAAACTCTAAGGCGTTTCGTGTTGACGTAAAACCTAGCTTATCTCTTGCCGTAGATAGCTTTTACGTCTAATGAAGCTAATGTGTCACTACGCTAGAAAAAGAGTTCCTCAGTGTTCGCTCTTACAATAACAATGTTACTACTGTTTGGTTATTACACAGGTTAGGGAACGTAAATGAAGTATTGTTGATGGTTTTTGAAGGCATTTTTAAATTGATTTGGAGGTACAACTGATTGCAAGCTACCTAGAATGAGCGAATTTTTAGATATTAAACTGCAAAAAATAATCATTGTAAACAATAAGCAAAATTCCAAAAAAAAAGTGCAGTTGCCCTTTAAAGTGCAACAGCAATAATGTACACTTATGATTGGGTTAGGGCGGGGATCAACAACCCGCGGCTCGAGAGCGACATGCGGCTCTTGAGCGGCGCCTTGATGGCTTCATGGAGCTTTTTCAAAAATGTATGTTTAATATGTTTGTGTTTATGCTTCACTGTTGAGTATTTGGCGAGTGCCGTTTTGTCCTACTAATTTCAGCGGCCTTTGAACTCACCGCTGTGTGGACTGTAACTCAACAGTTTGTTTACATGTATAACTTTCTCTGACACTGCCACAGAAAGACGCGTTTATTGCCACTCCTCCTTTGTCTCATTTTGTCCACCAAACGTTTTATACTGTGCATAAATGCACAAAGGTGAGCTTTGTTGATGTTATTGACTGAATGTTTTTTCGACTGTTTTCCATACCTTGGAGACATCATGCCTCGTCGGTGTGTTGTCGGAGGGTGTAACAACACGAACAGGGACGGATTCCAGTTGCACCAGTGGCCAAAGATGCGAAAGTGGGAAGAAATTGGACGAAATTTGTTCAAAATACGAGGGTGTGGGGAAAGCTGACGAAATGGTCAGTCGTTTGTTCCGCACACTTTACCGACGAAAGCTATGCTACGACAGAGATGGCAAGAATGTGTGGATATCCTGCGACACTCAAAGCAGATGCATTTCCAACGATAAAGACCCTAGCTTCCCTGGCCTGCTGACATCAACTCCAAAACTGGACAGATCAGCTTTCAAGAAAAGAGAGCGGATGAGGGTATGTCTACAGAATATATTAATTGATGAAAACTTTATTCATTACTCGCGGTTTTACGTAAATTATTATACATAAACTGTGTTTACCAATAATTTAGCTTAAAAACATTTATTTTTTTCAATCATTCGAGTACATTCGGGTAGTCTTGTGTAATGCAGTATTTTGTGTCTATTTAGGTATGGTTAACCTGAGTGCTGAAATCGTGGAAAAATATATGTTCTTAGCGCGCCTGAAATGGGCTGTCTGCACTCTCAAAGTGCATGTTGTTGCCAAATGTATTTCATATGCTGTAAACCTAGTTCATAGTTGTTAGTTTCCTTTAATGCCAAACAAGCACATACCAATCGTTGGTTAGAAGGCGATCGCCGAATTCGTCCTCGCTTTCTCCCGTGTCGCTGGCTGTCATGTCGTTTTCGTCGGTTTTGCTTGCATACGGTTTAAACCGATATGGCTCAATAGCTTCAGTTTCTTCTTCAATTTCGTTTTCGCTACCTGCCTCCACACTACAACCATCCGTTTCAATACATGCATAATCTGTTGAATCGCTTAAGCCGCTGAAATCCGAGTCTGAATCCGAGCCAATGTCGCTATACCTTGCTGTTCTATCCTCCATGTTTGTTTGTATCGGCATCACTATGTGACGTCACAGGAAAATGGACGGGTGTATATAACGATGGTTAAAATCAGGCACTTTGAAGCTTTTTTTAGGGATATTGCGTGATGGGTAAAATTTTGAAAAAAAAACTTCAAAAAATAAAATAAGCCACTGGGAACTGATTTTTAATGGTTTTAACCCTTCTGAAATTGTGATAATGTTCCCCTTTATTGTAAAGACTAAATACAAAGAAAATGACAGCAAGCTATCTTGATTGAACAAAAAACTGCTGTCTGCTATGAAAAAGTTAGACGAGGCTAAATTTGAGAGACGGGAACACACAGGGGAACATGACCGCACACACCCCGCAGCAAAAAGCATAAGAAACTGCTGCCAGGCTCACAATGAAATAATGTGCAGCGACAGCACGCAGGCATCTACGGGCCTGCAGGAGGTCATTTTATCATTTGAGTTACACATTTTGGATAGAGTCATGCACCACAAGGACATTATACCGGTGCTGTGACGAGGAGCGAACGCACTTAAGTGCCACCTGCACTGAAGGGGGGGAAACAGTGAATCACTCTGCATTGACTTTGCTATGCAGAAATGTGCACTGCACCATCAACATCTGAAACAAAATTATACTTTTGCAAGATGCAAAACAACCAATTGCTGGGAGAAGAAAGTGGATGGAGGCAGTTAGGGACGCATTATCAGATGGAAGGGGAGTGGGGCACTGCCAATCATTCCTGCCTATAAAGTCATATGTATGGAGATTTACACCTTGGTTTTGTAAGGGTTGTTCAGGCTGTAAACATTACTGATGTTGTTTACATTGAAAATGTAACACTTATGTTAGACACATTCGGATGAGTTGCATGACGCATTCCGGTAATGGCACCCTGGGTAGGAAGAAAATGGATCGAAATGTTATCGCTGGCGATGCAGGCTTGGGAAGCCTCCAGAGGCAATTTTAGACGACAGACTCAGAGCCGTAAGGTGAGTGGATATAAATGACCGAGTCATAATATCCAAGCAATTCCAAACAAAACAGAAATGTCATGAATATAAAAAGCAAGCCTGTCGCCAGGGGACTGGAGGGGCTCACCTCGTACTCTCGAACGACCCTCATGCCTCGGCCGCCGCCTCCGTAGGCAGCTTTAAAGATGATAGGGAAGCCATAAGTCTGGGAAAAGGCCTGGGCTTCCTGCAGGCAAGAAATGGGGGAGTTTGTTCCCGGGACCACGGGTACACCTTGACAAACACAGACATGGGTTGCGTTACGAAAAAAAATAGGGAATACATTTGATTTTCCTGACTTTATTGTAAACATTTCCTACCAGCGCTGATGGCAAGGGAGCGAGCTTCCACTTTGTCTCCCATCTTGCGGACCGTTTCTGGGGTTGGTCCAACAAACATCACCCCGGCGTCCTCACAGGCTTGGGCAAAGTCTGAACGCTCTGACAAGAAGCCATAGCCCGGGTGGATGGCATCCACGTCGTTGTCCTACAGAAAAAAAGATTAATTTACTATTATTTGTTCTCATAATAAAATAATGCTGAGTTGAGAAATACGATGTTATTGCTGTATTCATCATTTACATATATATATATATACACACATTATACACCTAAATACAGTATAGAGAGTGGAACTTCGATTTACGAAACCCTCTATCTGCAAACTTTTCATCTTTGTTGTAGCTTGCAAGGACGGGAGTGGAAGAAGTGTCAAAAGATGGAGCTAACTGTTTTAATGACATTCAAACTTTACTTAAATCAATAACGGAGCAGCATCTCCTCATCCGGAAAAAACAACCACAACGCAAATGTGTCCCGTGAAAAAACGTCTGACCGGAACTCTACTAACTACAGTTCCTTGGGTGAATAATGTTAACTCACTACACCGGTATGTTTTAGCGCTTTCATGGCGAGTTTACTGACAGATATAAGTAAAAACTTTACACTACTTTATATTAGAAATGGCAACAGCAGACAAGGAATGTCCCATAACAAGAAGATAGAGAAAAAGAAGAAGCTTATCAACTGCGGTGTCGGCGCGGACACGAGCAATTTTTCAGGATTTATGCAGATCAGCAGGTACCAGAACGTAAAAAAAGTTGCTTTTGCATAATATAGTGAAACAAACGCCAGCTCGCTCCCCCCCCTCACCAGGATCTTCAACCTCTCCCTGGCTCAGGCAGTCATCCCATCCTGCCTGAAGTCATCTACAATAATCCCGGTGCCGAAGAAGTCTCCCATCACCAGCCTGAATGATTACCGACCAGTGGCCCTCACTCCGGTAATCATGAAGTGCTTCGAGCGACTTGTTCTCCAGCACATCAAGGACCATATCCCTCCAGACTTCGACCCCCACCAGTTCGCATACCGGGCGAACAGGTCCACAGAGGACGCCATCGCTGTTGCTCTCCACTCTGCTCTGAACCACCTGGAGCAGCAGCAGAGCTACGTCCGGATGCTCTCTGTGGACTATAGCTCTGCCTTCAATACAATAATCCCGGACAGACTCTGCAATAAACTGGACACTCTTGGCCTCCCCCCTCTCACAAACGCCTGGATAAGGGACTTCCTAATGGACCGACCCCAGAATGTGAGACTTGGCCCGCACCTATCATCCTCCCACACGCTGAGCATCGGCTCCCCACAGGGCTGTGTGCTGAGCCCCCTCCTCTACTGCCTTTACACCCATGACTGCAGTCCGGCCCACAGTGACAACCTTACCGTCAAGTTCGCCGACGATACCACAGTGGTCGGGCTCATCTCCAGGGGTGACAAGGCTGCCTACAGAGAGGAGGTCCTGAAGCTGACGGCCTGGTCTTCGGAGAACAACCTCGCTCTCAACACCAGCAAGACCAGAGAGATCATCGTCGACTTCAGGAGGAGCAGCACCGACCCTGCCCCCCTCTACATCAACGGCGAGCGTGTAGAGAGGGTCCACACCTTCAGGTACCTTGGAGTCCACATCTCTAATGACTTCTCCTGGACAGTCAACACCACATCAATCATCAAGAAGGCTCAGCAGCGGCTACACTTCCTTAGAGTCCTCGGGAAGTACAACCTGAAGCCTGACCTGCTGCTGACCTTCTACCGCTCGTCCATCGAGAGCCTGCTGACCTACTGTATTACGGTATGGTACGGCAGCTGCACTGCAGCAGACAGGGAGAGGCTGCAAAGAGTGGTCAAGACGGCTCAGAAGATCATCGGCTGCCCTCTCCCCTCTCTGACGGACATCTACACCTCCCGCTGCCTCAACAGAGCCAGTGCCATCATCAAGGACAGCACCCACCCTGGCTCTGACCTGTTCCACCTGCTGCCCTCTGGGAAGCGCTACAGGTGCATTAAAACCAAAACAAACAGGCTAAAGAACAGCTTCTTCCCCAGGGCCATAACCATCCTGAACGGACTGCCCCATTGTCCCTCATAACTGCCTTCTCTTCGGTGCAATAACCCATTCCACCAACCACCCTGTTTTTGTTTTGTTTTTTCATGTATATATTCATTTCACACCATATTCATTGCACTTCTACATTTTTTATATTTTTATATATTTGCACATTGTTTTTTTGTTTTTTGTTTTTTCTAGCATGCACACATTGCACTGTATGGAATGGCCTCAATCTCGTTACCTTGCGTAATGACAATAAAGCTGATTCTGATTCTGATTCTGAGATAATATGTCTTACCTTATACACACACCATAATAATACTCGTATGTTTAATGCGCCGACAATCCATCAAGCGGTGCGGCTTCATAGCTTACCAAAGTCGTACTAAAACATTTTGATAGATTTTTGAGCGCTGTGTGTAATGTTCTATATTTTCGATGGAACATATAAAATGTTGACGTTTACTTGAGACCAATCATAGTGCAGGCTACACTTATCTCATATGTTTGACTGCCATCTACTGGTCAGACTTATTACACCATGTACCAAATAAATTAGCTTCGAGGTAGGTGAGCTCAACCAAACGTATTCCTTACATTAGGCGCACCGGGTTATAAAGCGCACTGTCGAGTTTTGAAGAAACAAACAGATTTTAAGTGCGCTTTATAGTCCGGAATACACGGTACATTCATATATACATACCGGTATATGTACATGATACATATATGTACACACAGTACATATATACACGCATACATATCTATATATCTATATATATATATATATATATATACACACACACACACACACATATATATATGTATTTATTTATGAAACAGTCGTTTTTTTGTTAACATGTTAGAGGTGTTCAAAAAAAACAACAAGCATATTTAACACAAAGATTCCTTTCTTTTATGAAGACAAGAATAGAAGTTGTTGTATTACTTGATTCTGATGACTTGCATTGATTGGAATTAGACAGGATTCACAGTTGTGTTGATAGCTTCAACAATTTCAAATTTACATTGTGTAGAAAAAAAGTCCTCCTTTCTGTCCAATACCACATGAAAGTGGTTGGTTTTTGGTATCTTCTTTGCCCAGCTTCCATACTCGTTTTTAAACACTTTACAAGAAATACTGTACACCGACGGCAAACTCCGTAGCTTGCGAGCTAATGTTGGCTATATTTCCGAAACTCTTATTTTGTTAGCGTAAGCACGATGGAGGGGCACTTTTATTGTGAAGACAGGAACTGTGCGGCCGATCTTTAGGCTTTTCACAGGACGTACAGTGCGAGAGTCTGTTGAAATTAAAAGTACTTCTCGCCTTCCTTTGTTTTTTTCTTAATACTGAACTCGCAGCCGCCAGCGTCGTCTCACATGATCCTCGGGTGCCGTGATTGTCAATGAAGCGACATCATAGTGAAGATTGCTAATTGGTAGGTCTATTTTTTTAATGCCTGGCTGGCGATTGACAGATACACCCTCCGCAATGGACCGGTAGCTCGCGATCGACTTACAAACCCCGTTTCCATATGAGTTGTGAAATTGTGTTAGATGTAAATATAAACAGAATACAATGATTTGCAAATCCTTTTCAACCCATATTCAATTGAATGCACTACAAAGACAAGATATTTGATGTTCCAACTCATAAACTTTGGGGTTTTTTTTGCAAATAATAATTAACTTAGAATTTCATGGCTGCAACACGTGCCAAAGTAGTTGGGAAAGGGCATATTCACCACTGTGTTACATGGCCTTTCCTTTTAACAACATTCATTAAACGTTTGGGAACTGAGGAGACACATTTTTTAAGCTTCTCAGGTGGAATTCTTTCCCATTCTTGCTTGATGTACAGCTTAAGTTGTTCAACAGTCCGGGGGTCTACGTTGTGCTATTTTAGGCTTCATAATGCGCCACACATTTTCAGGTCTGGACTACAGTCAGGCCAGTCTAGTACCCGCACTCTTTTACTATGAAGCCACGTTGATGTAACACGTGGCTTGGCATTGTCTTGCTGAAATAAGCAGGGGCGTCCATGGTAACGTTGCTTAGATGGCAACATATGTTGCTCCAAAACCTGTATGTACCTTTCAGCATTAATGGGGCATTCACAGATGTGTAAGTTACCCATGTCTTGGGCACTAATACGCCCCCATACCATCACAGATGCTGGCTTTCCAACTTTGCGCCTATAACAATCCAGATGGTTCTTTTCCTCTTTGGTCCGGAGGACACGACATCCACAGTTTCCAAAAACAATTTGAAATGTGGACTCGTCAGACCACAGAACACTTTTCCACTTTGTATCAGTCCATCTTAGATGAGCTCAGGCCCAGCGAAGCCTACAGTGTTTCTGGGTGTTGTTGATAAACGGTTTTCGCCTTGCATAGGAGAGTTTTAACTTGCACTTACAGATGTAGCGACCAACTGTAGTTACTGACAGTGGGTTTCTGAAGTGTTCCTGAGCCCATGTGGTGATATCCTTTACACACTGATGTCGCTTGTTGATGCAGTACAGCCTGAGGGATCCAAGGTCACGGGCTTAGCTGCTTACGTGCAGTGATTTCTCCAGATTCTCTGAACCCTTTGATGATATTACGTACCGTAGATGGTGAAATCCCTAAATTCCTTGCAATAGCTAAGGTTGAGAAAGGTTTTTCTTAAACTGTTCAACAATTTGCTCACGCATTTGTTGACAAAGTAGTAACCCTCGCCCCATCCTTGTTTGTGAATGACTGAGCATTTCATGGAATCTACTTTTATACCCAGTCATGGCACCCACCTGTTCACCTGTGGGATGTTCCAAATAAGTGTTTGATGAGCATTCCTCGACTTTATTAGTATTAATTGCCACCTTTCCCAATTTCTTTGTCACGTGTTGCTGGCATCAAATTCTAAAGTTAATGATTATTTGCAAAAAAAATAATGTTTATCAGTTTGAACATCAAATATGTTGTCTTTGTAGCATATTTAACTGAATATGGGTTGAAAATGATTTGCAAATCATTGTATTCCGTTTATATTTACATCTAACACAATTTCCCAACTCATGGAAACGGGGTTTGTAATAGGTACCCCTGTTTCAGAGGCTTTTAATCTAAACATTTATTGATTTAAATATGGGCTAACACCGACTGTTCACACTGTATATGTATAATATATTAGCCAATTTAATGAAACGGCTATTTTTACAATCGAATCAATGCACAGGCTGCAGAGCAATTGCAATGTTTATGATTCCATTGTTAAGGTTGTACAAATGTATAAAATAGGGTGAAGTTCAAGTGCCGCGGTATGCCTCGGTTGATACAATTTACATGTCAGATGACACAAAAGGATGCACGAGCGGCAAACATTTTATTCATCTCATGCTGTCAAAGTAGCAATCATATGTGAGCGAGTGGAAGGGCATAAATAATGACAGGGTCAGAGACACACACATGGTTAACAGATAGAGCCATCTTCACATCAATATACCATCTGCTCCTGGATGCAAAGAGGGCTATAATCATGGACCGTCCGGTTGGTAAGCGAAGCGGGCCAAGAGCTATGGAGCCAAACCTACATGCACACACACCCACTGACACACACACTTTGAGAAATGAGCTCGGCACCAAAGACTCCCCAATGTGACCAGAAGCCCTTCCAGAACATTGTAAACAACCTGAGCGAAGCTAACAGACAACCAGTCTTGGCAACAACACCCAGTCTGACACAGCAGTGAGAGTAACATAGAGTGGCAAATAAATAGGACACAAAGAGCATAGCATTGCTTCTGCTATTTTTTTTTTTTTTTTTTAAGGACAAGGGGTCGGGTATTAAATTAAATTAACGGAAAGAAAAGGATGAACGTAATTATAGAATGAACTTAAGTCGACATGTGTTCTTGACTTACATAGGAATTTAGAATGATGGGCAAAATTTTAAATTTAATAGTGGCAACTAGAGATGTCCGATAATGGCTTTTTTGCCCATATCCGATATTGTCTAACTCTTAATTACCGATTCCGATATCAACCGATACAGATATATATACAGTCGTGGAATTAACACATTATTATGCCTAATTTTGTTGTGATGCCCCGCTGGATGCATTAAACAATGCAACTGTACCATTAACTGATTAACGTGGACCCCGACTTAAACAAGTTGAAAAACTTATTCGGGTGTTACCATTTAGTGGTCAATTGTACGGAATATGTACTGTACTGTGCAATCTACTGATACAAGTTTCAATCAATCAATCAAAAACAAGGTTTTCCAAAATAAGAGAACAACTTCAACTCCAGTTATGGAAAAAAGTACACTGCCATATTTATTATTGAAGTCACAAAGTGCTTTTTTTGTTTTTAACATGCCTCAAAACAACTTGGAATTTGGGACATGCTCTCCATGAAATAATCCTAATACCCACTACAACTATGAGAAATACTATACTTTAACTTTCACAAAGTGCATTATTTTTTTATTTTTTTTAAACATGCCTCAAAACAACAGCTACAAAAACAATGAAGGTACACAGCTTAAATCCAGAGTATACTAGAGCAGTGGTCCCCAACCACCGGGCCGCAACCCGGTACCGGTCCGTGGATCGATTGGTACCGGGCCGCACAAGAAATTAAAAAATAAATAAATTAATTAAAAAAAAACAATTGTTATTTTTTTATTTTATTAAATCAACATAAAAAACACAAGATACACTTACAATTAGTGCACCAACCCAAAAAAAAACCCTCCCCCATTTACACTCATTCGCACAAAAGGGTTGTTTCTTTCTGTTATTAATATTCCGGTTCCTACATTATATATCAATATATATCAATACAGTCTGCAGGGATACAGTCCGTAAGCACACATGATTGTATTTATTTTCAAGCGTTGACCAGTCAGCTACAAAAAGGTTGGGGACCACTGTACTAGAGCATACTTGCCAACCTTGAGACCTCCGAATTCTAAACATGACCTATCAGGAGCAAGGGTGAAGTGTCTTTCTCAAGGACACAGACGTGACGAGGTTGGTAGAAGGTGGGGATTGAACCAGGAACCCTCAGGTTGCTGGCACGGCCACTCTCCCAACCGCATTACACCGTATGTGTTGAATATTGACAAAATGAGCAGAAAAGGTTTCCTCTTGTTAATTCAACCTACAGTGCTGGTTGCACTTAATTCAAATAGGATGTTCAAATTAATTATTGTTTACATAATTTATTTATACATACATCCCTTACAAGAAGCAACAGGAATATTGTCAAAAACATTGTATGTAAATTATCAAAAAACTTTCCGTTCTCTCAGTTCCCAGTGAACAGACAAGAGGCTGTCTTTGTTGTACCAAGCCAAAGGCTTGTAAAATTCCATTGTGTAGACGGGAGGGGTTATCTATTTTGATCCAAGACCTGCCCAAGCTCGATCCAGGACCAGTCCAAGCCCGAGGCATCTTTTTCTTTTGTGTTAATGTGACCGAAAACAATGGCTGTTTACATACAAACAGCTGTTATGTAAATAGTGAAAGTCCAAATAAAAAGAGGTGGCGTACAATCTTTCGTCCAGAGCGTGCTGGAAGACTGTACAGGGAGTACAGTCAACGCGTCTCTCCTCAAATTGTGCAAAATTGAATCCTGTTTCTGTTTATTTCCTTGCTTCTTGTCTGTTTTAACAGATGTCATCGATGTTTGAACCTGACAAATATAGGAAACTTCACCTGCAGTGTCCAGTATTAGTTTTTGGTATTGGTTCAAATTTCTATTATCGTGCACCCCCAGATCTAATAATAGCACACCTCAGTCACTCGGAGTCACATGCAGCATTCATGCAGCAAAGTAATGATTAGAAGCCACAAGTGGTTCTGAAAAAAAAAAATTTAGCAATGCCAAAGCCAAGTTAAAATGGAAACCAGTATCAAAAAAAATAAACGTAAAAATACATTTGACAGCATCTAAGACAGTTATTCTCCTGCATCACGTCATGTCAACTATCAAATTGAACACCTGAAGAAAACAGTGAACAGTGAAGAGACAAACATTTACGATTGTGGAATTTCTACGACCAATCTTACCATATCTTACCAATGGTAAGATATGGTTTGGTATTATTTGTTTGTTTCAGACATGCTTGACAAATTGATGTCACATATTGTAGTTACATTTGCACAATTCAACATGTCCAAAAAGGAGGAGGAAGAAGCGAAGCCGACCCCTATTCATTCGCACCATAACTTTTAAATTTAGTTCACTTCCTGTGTGAAAAGAAAAAAAATATGTTTTGAAAAAATATAAATAAAGTAATTCATCATTTCAATGATTGCAATTGAAAATATGTTCGTTTCCTGGCCTCATTTGGGTAACCGGGTAACACATGGCAGACTGACAAAGCTTAACCTATTGTTACTATAACAATCTACAAGGTAAATATGGTTGGCTTCTCTTTCTTCCCCTCCATTTATCTGCTTTCCTTTGTATTTCAAGTTATCATTACATATATGTATTGTTGCATTTGAACCATTGTATTGTTGATAATAGAGGTAGTTATTGTTATTATTCATTATCAATAGTGCTATTTCTATTGGTATTTGTATTCATGCATTTGTAGTGTAATAAAGTTCATTGTTATTTCTGTATTATTTATTTCAGGAACTGCATCTTTGCTATCACTTTTACATCTTATTTGTACATATCCTATTTGTTAAGTTGTTCTGTTGTTATTGTTATTGTTGTGTTTGCTGTTGTCTTTTGGTCTTATCCCCCTCTTGTACCCGCAATTGCCCCCGCTGTCTTTCTTTTTTTCTCTTTCCATCCCCACCTGCTCTGGCCCGGCTGCACCAAATAATAATATAAAACATTTAATAAAGTCAAATACAAATAAGGCAACAAGAGAAGTATCCCACACTACTCTTTTGTAAAGTAAATTTGTACAGCCGATATGGGCATCTACATCTATATGATTTGCCTGAGTAGCTGGACAGAACAAAAACATTAAGAAAGAAAGAAAATGAAAAAGTGAAAATACGTTCAATACTCTTTGTTCTGATACAAAGTTGTGTGCCACATAAAGCTTTACAAATTGTACACCGTAGTTATCAGCATTATTATTTAGATTCTTATTTGTGAATTCATTTAAATACCAACCTGTCTTAACGTGTTGATATGTTATTTTACTCGACGGTTGCTTATGGTTTTGTAATGACTATTTTGTTAAGACAAAATGTTAAAAATAAACATAGCACTTTTTCTATAATTTACATTGCAGTGTTCGTCTTATTTTGCACAAACAGTGTTTATTTGTTAAATGTATCCAGTGGCATCACATGATGACAGTAAAATATTGTGTTCATTTCACACCACATGTCAACCTGACTAAAAAAGCTGCTACATTAAGTTAAGTTAAAGTACCAATGATTGTCGCACACACACTAGATGTGGCAAAATAAATCTCTGCATTTGACCCATCACACTTGATCACCCCCCGAGAGGTGAGGGGAGAAGTGGGAAGCAGCGGTGGCCGCGCCCGGGAATAATTTTTGGTGATTCAACCCCCAATTCCAACCTTTAAAGGGGAACATTATCACAATTTCAAAAGGGTTAAAACCATTAAAAATCTGTTCCCAGTGGCTTATTTTATTTTTCGAAGTTTTTTTCAAAATTTTACCCATCACGCAATATCCCTAAGAAAAGCTTCAAAGTGCCTGATTTTAACCATCGTTATATACACCCGTCCATTTTCCTGTGACGTCACACAGTGATGCCAATACAAACAAACATGGCGGATAGAACAGCAAGGTATAGCGACATTAGCTCGGATTCAGACTCGGATTTCAGCGGCTTAAGCGATTCAACAGATTACGCATTTATTGAAACGGATGGTTGTAGTGTGGAGGCAGGTAGCGAAAACGAAATTGAAGAAGAAACTGAAGCTATTGAGCCATATCTGTTTGAACCGTATGCAAGCGAAACCGACGAAAACGACACGACAGCCAGCGACACGGGAGAAAGCGAGGACGAATTCCGCGATCGCCTTCTAACCAACGATTGGTATGTGTTTGTTTGGCATTAAAGGAAACTAACAACTATGAACTAGGTTTACAGCATATGAAATACATTTGGCAACAACATGCACTTTGAGAGTGCAGACAGCCCATTTCAGGCGCGCTAAGAACATATATTTTTCCACGATTTCAGCACTCAGGTTAACCATACCGAAATAGACACAAAATACTGCATTAAAGACTACCCGAATGTACTCTAATGATTGAAAAAAATGTTTTTAAACTAAATTATTGGTAAACACAGTTTATGTATAATAATTTACGCAAAACCGCGAGTAATGAATAAAGTTTTCATCAATTAATATATTCTGTAGACATACCCTCATCCGCTCTCTTTTCCTGAAAGCTGATCTGTCCAGTTTTGGAGTTGATGTCAGCATCTGCTTTGAGTGTCGCAGGATATCCACACATTCTTGCCATCTCTGTCGTAGCATAGCTTTCGCCGGTAAAGTGTGCGGAACAAACGACTGACCATTTCGTCGGCTTTCCCCACACCCTCGTATTTTGAACAAATTTCGTCCAATTTCTTGCCACTTTAGCATCTTTGGCCCACTGGTGCAACTTGAATCCGTCCCTGTTCGTGTTGTTACACCCTCCGACAACACACCGACGAAAGTGAGAAAATGGCGGATTGCTTCTCGTTGTGACGTCATCGCTCCGAGAGCGAATAATAGAAAGGCGTTTAATTTGCCATAATTCACCCATTTAGAGTTCGGAAATCAGTTAAAAAAATATATGGTCTTTTTTCTGCAACATCAAGGTATATATTGACGCTTACATAGGTCTGGTGATAATGTTCCCCTTTAATGCTACGTATTGGTATTGGAAATGAAATGTTGGGCAATATCGGCAGATCGGTAAAAAAGCCAATACTGGACATCCTAACTGTTTTGAGTTTGTGAGTAAAATGAGCAATGACACTTTACCTTGGCTACTTTGATGATGTCAGGGATATCCAGGTAGGCGGCGACAGGGGGCAAACCTTTCCCAATGAGGTATGCCTCGTCTGCTTTTTGTCTGCAAAGCATAAAATAATACATTTAACAAAGAGATGTGTTTTATTTCTCCATATAACAAGCTAAAAAGTCAGCCATGCAGCTCATTTTTCATGAAAGAAACAGCATTCTTTCTAAAACTACCATTTTGGTTGAAACAGTGTGGCAAGACGTGAAGAACACTCAGAACAAAGCAAAGTTTAAAGAGGTCAAATTTGGATTCTTTTTCAATTGAGAACACTTCCTTGTGGTCTACATAACATGTAATGGTGGTTCTTTGATCAAAATGTTGCATAGATTATGCTTTACAGACCATCTTCAATCCGCTTTCTGACCGTCTCTTCAGGATGGGTGGTCTTATTTACGTGCCTCCGTTTCAACTGTGTCTTCTCCCCCCTAGCCATGTCATAGTTTTTAGCGCTTCCATATGGAGTCTACTGACAGATATACTGTAAGTTACAACTATTCACTACTTTGTAGTAGAAACGGCAGCAGCTGAGGTTGCATGTGCATGAACGAGCTAGTCTGCCCCACAACAACAGGATAGAGAAAAAGAAGGAACTTGGACTTTAATAGCGGGCACGCGCAAAGCTCTTCAGGTAAAACGTTACCGTATATGGAGGTATCCGCTGACATCAAAGGAAAAAAACGTCACAATTGGGACAAATTCCAAAGGATTTGTTTGGAGGAAATATGGAGGAAGGCAGATTGTTATACAGTATAAATATCTCTGCAATACCTCCATGGTTTGATTTTGGGATTTATGCAGATTTCAAATACACAAAAGCAGGTATCAGTAGGTAAGAAAAGTTGGTATTACATCAGTAGCGTGCTGTCAGGGCCAGCAAGGCCTTCTCTGCTGGCCTAACATAAATATCTAAAAATAATTAAATATGGTCATTTTAAATGAATTATTATGATCATTTAAAATTTCATATGTTTATTTTAATGTATGATTTCTATGGCTGGATGTAATAAGGAGTCAGAAAAAATACAAATAAAAACACAATTTTGATGTTTTTAGCAAAATATAGTAAAAATGTATTTAGTTTTTTTTGTAATTAATAAATATATTTATATTTAGGTAAGATAAACATAATAATACAATGTGTCTCTAGTCTGGATGATTTAGTTCTTGTCACCCTGTTGTCCTCCTGTCATAAAAAAAAGGCTGTCCTCACTCAGTTCCGCATGGAGCTGGAGGGGGAGAAAATTTGTCCCGGGAGGTTTTCGGGAGAGGCACTGAATTTCAGGAGTCTCCCGGAAAATTCGGGAGGGTTGGCAAGTATGCCCCTGATCTAGATCATAGTGTGAGAGGTTAGGCCTGTCCTGTGTTGGGCTTTCAAAAGGCACGATGTGCTTCTTCGTGTCATTTGGCCACAAGATGACACTGTTGGCTTACATTTCCCACTGACCTTTTGCAAACAAACAGCTGCTTATGCTTTGATTGATTTCTAATGAAGTGGTTCACCCAATAGCAACATGGGCAACCTTACTTTTTAAAAGAGAAAATACATGAAATTATTTTTTTTATTTTAAAAACCTTCACTTTTGTTATTGAAAAAGTGCAGACAAATGACCAATTACACAACGACAAAACATTGTGTTGTACATCATTGATCATAAATCTGGTTTTACTTTCACCATCTAAAGACTCGTAGGCAGATTGTTGTCCGCACTTCCGACATGAATGTTAGGAGAGTGTCTGTGTGGTTGTGTGATGCTACGCTACCTACTTATTAGCTGCGCCTGCTTTTTCCAAGCCCGCAAGGTCAAAGTGTTACAACACTGCAGTGTGATGGGGAAGCCAGTACTGGACTGAGGCACATTTTCATCATCATAGCCACAGTCATAAAGACCAAACATTTACACTAGCAAAACATTCATACCTGTGCATCTGTCCAGTGTCCTGCTCAGAGTACACCGCCACTGTTCGAATCCCGAGCTCAGTGCACGCTCTGAACACACGGATAGCAATCTCACCTGGACGAGGACAAGAATTGCATTGATTTTAACAAAGACTCTTTACCTTGTGATGACTTTCTTTAGGCTTCTGGTTGCACAAGTGTCCTCAAAGTTAGGGGTAATAGCACCCCCCTATGGCAATGACATGTACACAAAGACCTGCAAATGTGTTTATGTGTCAGCAGATACTAGTTTTATAATTGTCTTTATTGTATGGAAGTGAAAATGCAAGAATTAAAAGATAAGCGGTAAAAGTTATTTTGCTTGAAGAAGTGAAATCTGGCCTGATATGATCTAGTCTGTGTGTCTATTCATCACACCACACACACACACACACGCACTCTTGTATTTGTTACATTCTTGAGACCTCTGAAAAATGCCTACCTCTTTAGGACCACCCTTTCTAGATATATAAAGATTTGTATTTACAACATTCATAATATATACATCCTATGCACATATAAAAATGCTTGTTGTGAAAATTGAGTTGGGATTTCACAAGAAAAAGGTCACAATTTCACAAGAAAAACTTAGAATTTTGGCAGTATTATAATAACAGTCGTGGTTTTACTCAACACCAGTCAAAATTTTCAAAGAAAAACTGAACATCTGTGCAATATTATGATAAAAGTTGGAATTTTACTCAATAAGTCACAATTTTACAAGAAAAACTGAACATCTGTGCATTATGATAAAAGTTGGAATTTTACTCAACAACAGTCACAATTTTACAAGAAAAAAACTTAACATTTTGGCAATTTTATGAAAAGAATCGTAATTTTACTTGACAAGTCATAATTTTATATGAAAAATAAAAAATGTTGGCAATATGTTAATCGGAATTTTACTTGGCAAAATTATGACAAAAGTCGTAATTTTACCCAAAAAATGTTATTTTACAAGAACAACAAAAAATATGGCAATATTTTGATACAAATCTGAATTTTATATGACAAATGTCGCCATTTTGCATTAAAAAGTAATAATTTTACAAAAAAAAGTTGACAAATTGTGAGAAAGACTGATTTTAGTTCATTTATTCATTTTGTTTGTAATTGTTCTTTAATCTTCATTATTTACTTCAACTTATTACAGCATGTCATTGAATACATATTTATTTTTTTATTTTTTTATTAATTTTGACCAAAGGGGGCGCATTTCAATTTCTTACACACACTTGTTATTTCATATGTTGACCAGAGGGGGAGCACTTTTAAAACTGACACACAGTCAATTTGAAAAAAATTTCACCACCATTTTTTGTTTTTTGTAATGTGCTTAAGGCCGATGACAAATGAGTCACAGACCACAGATGGCCCCTGTGCCGCACTTTGGGCAACCCAGCTGTAGAAGCTTAGCTGTTAATGGCCACTATAGTCTTAGTACCGCAGTGTATTTGTTCATCCAATGGTCACATATGGGACACGGGTTGTCGTAAAATCAGCTGTTCACCTGGCGGGTTTTTTCGGGGATGAATAGGGAAGTCCTTCTTTAGCTGCAGTCTTATTTTATTACATATTGATGCCTTTGCACCTGTCAATGTTTACTTTTGTATGCACATTAAATCAACAAAAAATCCTAACTTTGGAGCAATGTTCACGGACTCTAGTATTTGGCTCTCTATTAGATGCAATGGATTTCCGTATTGGGACCATGATTTCGGTCCTAACTTGTTCACCGGTCCTCATATGGAAGGTACTTTTCCTTCTTGATGTCTTAAGAAGAGTAAAAATACAAGAACACGCACACACACACACGCATGCACACACATGCACTGCAGTGTGGTGAATGTCATCTAATGCGGTGAGGATATCACGTCGCTGACAAAACGTCTTACTCTGTATAGGTGTGTGTGTGTGTGTGTAGGTGTGTGTGTGTGTGCGTGTGTATTTGTTTGCATGTGCGTGTATGGCAGGGACCAAGAGTCATCTGAATCGCAATGACAAATTAAAGCAGTTTAATGGACGGACTGACAAGAATCTATGAACGCATGCAGGCACATTTGCATTTGCAGGAGATCAATACATGACAATATTAGCTAAAATAAAATAAGGGATGTTGAGCTTTACCAACTTAGGCAAAATATATTTAAATCTGACTATTTCTAATTGGCTCATTTGTTTTGGGAGGATAATAATATAAAACATGAGAACCAATAATTAAAATGCAAAGAGCCCTATGCTTATTTAATAGCATAACTGATTGCCAGTAATATCCCAAACTCATTCAGCACATTTTATGCCCAAGCATAGAAGTGTAAAACACTAATACGCGTTAAAACTTAACAGGGCTTTCGGCAATAACAGTAATAGACTGCACTTTTGTCTTTAGAGGCGTTCTATGAGGGTAAAAAGAAGGAAAAAAAAGTGTCGCCGCCCATACAGAATGTGTGCTTAAAAATCAATAAAGACCAAAGCAAATTGGTAAATATGATTTTGGAAGGCATTGCAGTCATATTCTATCTTTCACTATAAATACACATGAAAGCCTCATCAATTAAAAGGATTTCAACGGTATTACAGACGACAGTATGAGCTTGCAAAGACGTGGCAGGAAGACAAGTCGTACCTCTGTTCGCCACCATCACTTTCTTGATTGGTCGATACTCGCTCTGCGTTGTCAAATAGGCAGTGCGGGACAGAAGGCATGCCCTCCTCACCGCCAGCAGGCTGAGGCCGCCTCGAACCGCGGCGTACTTGAGCATCCTGTGTGATGACAAACATTGTAGTTTTTAGGGCATAAACAATATGCTAAATGTACAATACAGCAACAGAAGCTCCATTTAAAACAAAGCAAAGTAAAATGTGAATGATCTACGATTCTAGATGAACGGCAATCATAGAGGATCACAATGAGGCTAATTATGTGCTTCAAGTTGATTGAGTTAGAGTAAAATGTCCAGAAATGTAAAAACATCCATTAAAGCGCTGTAATAGCCAGTTATCTATATAATCAACTGAAACTCACATTAGGCACAACATCTCATTCTAGATCGAATGACAATATATTTTTTTAATTGGCAGGTATTGATTCCACAACGTCAATTATTGTAGGTGTAGTTTGCAACAAACAGTGTAATGCATCATTATGAGAGCTGTTTCTTATTGACACACTACAACTAAAGTAGATAATTAATTGTGCTGGTGAATTACAAAACCCAAAACCAGTGAAGTTGGCACGTTGTGTAAATCGTAAATAAAAACATTATACAATGATTTGAAAATCCTTTTCAACCTATTTTCAATTGAATATACTGCAAAGACAAGATATTTCACGTTCAAACTGAGAAACGTATGTATTTTTTGCAAATATTAGCTCATTTAGAATTTGATGCCTGCAACATGTTTCAAAAAAGCTGGCACAAGTGGCAAAAAAGACTGAAAAAAGTTGAGGAATGCTCATCAGACACTTATTTGGAACATCCCACAGGTGAACAGGCTAATTGGGAACAGGTGGGTGCCATGATTGGGTATAAAAGCAGCTTCCATGAAATGCTCAGTCATTCACAAACAAGGATGGGGCGAGGGTCACCACTTTGTGAACAAATGCGTGAACAAATTGTCGAACAGTTTAAGAACAACATTTCTCAAAGAGCTATTGCAAGGAATTTAGGGATTTCACCATTTACAGTCCGTAATATCATCAAAAGGTTCAGAGAATCTGGAGAAATCACTGCACGTAACATTGAATGCCCGTGACCACAAAACCACTGTCAGTAACTACAGTTGGTCGCTACATCTGTAAGTGCAAGTTAAAACTGTACAATGCAAAGCGAAAGCCATTCATCAACAACACCCAGAAACGCCGCCGCCTTCTCTGGGCCCGAGCTCATCCAAGATGGACTGATGAAAAGTGGAAAAGTGTTCTGTGGTCTGACGAGTCCACATTTCAAATTGTTTTTGGGAACTGTGTCCTCCGGATCAAAGAGGAAAAGAACCATCCGAACTGTTATAGGCGCAAAGTTGAAAAGCCAGCATCTGTGATGGTATGGGGGTGTATTAGTGCCCAAGGCATGGGTAACTTACACATATGCGAAGGCACCATAAATGCTAAAAGGTACATACAGGTTTTAGAGCAACATATGTTGCTATCCAAGCAAATTCTTTTTCATGGACGCCCCTGCTTATTTCAGCAAAACAATGCCAAGTCACATTCTGCACGTGTTACAACAGCGTGGCTTCGTAGTAAAAGAGTGCGGGTACTAGACTGGCCTACCAGAAGTCCAGACATGTATCCCATTGAAAATATGTGGCGCATTTTGAAATACCACAACGGAGACCCCAGACTGTTGAACAGCTTAAGCTGTACATCAAGCAAGAATGGAAAATAATTCCACCTGAAAAGCTTCAAAAATTGGTCTCCTCAGTTCCCAAACGTTTACTGAGTGTTGTTAAAAGGAAAGGCCATGTAACACAGTGGTAAAAATGCCCCTGTGCCAACTTTGTTGCAATGTGTTGCTGCCATTAAATTTTAAGTTAATGATTTGCAAAAAAAAATTAAGTTTCTCAGTCTGAACATTAAATATCTTGTCTTTGCAGTCTATTCAATTTAATATAAGTTGAAAAGGATTTGCAAATCATTGTATTCTGTTTTTATTTACAATTTACACAACGTGCCAACTTCACTGGTTTTGGATCAAAATACCACTACTAGTGAAAGAGCATCGTTTTGTAAGCAATCAGCAAGTCTAACAGAGGAAGAGAAAGGTGTGTCCGATCAAAAGTCTGATTTACCTTTCCCTGAAAATAGGAATGTAACGATGTGAGAAGTTCATATCAGTTATTGTGACTAGGGATGATGTTTGATAAGAAATTATCGAGTTCGAGCCCATTATCGAATCCTCTTATCGAACCGATTCCTTATCGATTCTCTTATCAAATCCAGATAGGTTGTTGTATATGGGAAAAAAAACACAATATTTGGTTTAACAAAAGCTCACTTTTATAAGAAAAAAATAAAATAAAATAAATAAATAAATATTGACTGTTACCCCACTAAAAAAAAAAAATTACTGTTGTTACCCAAAGTATATTAAGTAGGATTTTTCAGAAAAATAAATATATACAGTAACACAAAAACAACCTGTCTCTGTGATCACTATCGGTGAATAGCCATGCCTTGAGGCGTTTTTTCCAGTCCATTATTTTTGCTGCTTGTGTGACATAGACGTAGCTCAGTCTAATGACTGAGCTACGTCATTTCCTGTGATGTCCCACAGGGCATTTCTTGTGGGACGGGATTCGTTCCCAGGGATTCGAATAAAGAACCAACTCTTTTTCTTTACTATAGTGGCCTCGATAACGGGAACCGGTTCTCAAAAAGGGATTTGAGTCCATGGAATCTGTTCTTTTCTTATCGAAAGGGTTCTTTTCTTATCGAACAACCGAGAGAAACAGTTTCGAACATCATCCCTAATTGTGACCAAAAATGATCACAGTTATTATTATTGCGGTATTGACGTGTTCAAAAAGTACATATAAACACACTAAAATCTTTAGATTTTTTATAACTAAAATAAATAGACCCACTGTTAGAAAGCCCACTATTTTACACATGATGTGTTTCTTATACTTTGCTGACGGTCTTTGAACGCACCCTAAAACACCTCTGTGTCATATTCCCCCGAGTAAACTGTATATCGATTCCTCTGTTCTAAGAGAGCACATTTTGTAGATTCAATGTGCACAATTGAAAGCTTAGTTAGTCAGACAGAAATGTGTTTATACAAGTTTAGATTGGGATATGTTGTTTGTTAATTGGGATAGATGTTAAACTTGCTTGTATTTATGTTAACATTGAAGCTAGCGCTAGTCCGTCCGTGAGTTAATATGCCGTTATCAATCATTGCTTTACGATCATTTTATTTTGAAACGGTTATACTAATTAGGGATGTCCGATAATGGCTTTTTGCCGATATCCGATATTCCCCAACTCTTTAATTACTGATACCGATATCAACCGATACCAATATCAACCGATATACACAGTCGTGGAATTAACACATTATTATACCTAATTTGGACAACCAGGTATGGTGAAGATAAGGTACTTATTTTAAAAATGAATAAAATAAAATAAGATAAATAAATTAAAAACATTTTCTTGAATAAAAAACAAAGTAAAACAATATAAAAACAGTTAGATAGAAACTAGTAATTAATGAAAATGAGTCAAATTAACTGTTAAAGGTTAGTACTATTAGTGGACCAGCAGCACGCACAATCATGTGTGCTTACGGACTGTATCCCTTGCAGACTGTATTGATATATATTGATATATAATGTAGGAACCAGAATATTAATAACAGAAAGAAACAACCCTTTTGTGTGAATGAGTGGGAGGTTTTTTGGGTTGGTGCACTAATTGTAAGTGTATCCTGTGTTTTTTATGTTGATTTAATAAAAAAATAAATAAATAAATAAAAATAAAAATAAAAATCGATACCGATCATTTCCGATATTACATTTTAACGCATTTATTTATTTATTAGCATCTTTAATACTAATTGTTGAGAGCTTTACCGCGGTTGTCAATAATTCTGTTTATCGTAACATACCTACCTGGAAAGTAACAATATTGAGGCAAAAATGGTCTTTTCTGACACTAACATCACTTTAAACAATTATAACAATGTAGGCATGGGGCCTTCCATCCATTAATTTTCTACCGCTTGTCCTTTTCGGGGTACGGGGAAACTGGAGCCTATCCCACCTGTATGAACTCAATCATTTTGCTGACATGGATACTGCCATGTATATGTGTGATTGTTTATTCCGTCTCTCACTTCCATACAGTGTGAAAGAAACTTGAACTGAGTGAAATCTCTGGTCGAGCATCCACTATCTGTATCTTCGGGTGGAGGCGAGGACGTTAGCTTACACACACAGGATGCAACCCAGAGAAGCACGGTAAGGCAACAAAAATTAAGAGACAAAAAGCTGATTGCAAAGCCAAATGTACACGGTGGGAATATTTCGGCTTCAAACCGAATGAGAAAAGTTAGATCCAGCCAGTATTCCCAATTTGTTGGAAAACAGTGACGTGCAGTCACTAGAGGCAGGGCCTCACCTGCCATCATGGAAAGAAAAAAAATGTAAAATGAAAACATTTTTATTAAATTGTTATATGTATCCAGTGATTATACTATAAAGTTATTTTCCATTTAACTTCACCAGTTTTAGATTATTTGTATTTAAAATCGCTGAATTTTTCAACAACTGTATGTGTGTAACGTATTTCTTGTGCTGAGCGATCATAAAACGGCTGCAAAAGGCGCACTGGCTGAGGCTCGCAGTAATCCCGCCTCCTGCACCCCCGCCGTAGAATGCAACCCCTGACGGGAGTGTTATATCAACTAAAGCCCACACTTAAACTTTCCACGTGCAAGATTGAATCTATTTAAAAAGGTTATTTCATAAGAAGCCAAAAAGTGCAAAAACAATAATGTTCGTGTTGGAGGAGTTGTGAATGACTGCAGGGCCACAACATTAGGTACACCTGCAGACTGCAGGTGTACCTAATTCACAACTCCTAAAACACGAACATTATTGTTTGTGCACTTTTTGGCTTCTTATTAAATAACTTTTGTAACCTATTTTTATGGGCTTTCCTCTTTGTGATGTTAAATTTCCTGTTATGCGCTGTTATACAGTATATGCCTTGAACTCTTATTTTGAAGGCGCTAAGAGCGGAAGTGATGACACAGTGGAGCGGAGGTTTTTGAAAGAAAGTAAATAAAGTGGTCCTTGTGTAAACTGGAGCCTCGGTGTTTGTTGTTTTGTAGTTTCATACAGTATAGGCGACATTTATAAACCCTCGGTTACACTTTTTTAAATAGATTCAATCTTGCACGTGGAAAGTTTAAGTGAGGGCTTTAGTTGATATAACACTCCCGTCAGGGGTGCATTAATCCAGCACAACAGCGGCGCATGGACTTCATTTATAGGTAAAGGTAAGATCATAATAACGTTTTTTTAATTAAATGTGCTTTTTTGTGTGCTACAGTTTGTATGTGTAAAGTTAAAGTTAAGTTAAAGTACCAATGATTGTCACACACACACTAGGTGTAATGAAATTTGTGCTCTGCATTTGACCCATCCCCTTGATCACCCCCTGGGAGGTGAGGGGAGCAGTGGGCAGCAGCGGCGCCGCGCGCGGGAATCATTTTTGGTGATTTAACCCACAATTCCAACCCTTGATGCTGAGTGCCAAGCAGGGAAGAATGCTGGTATGAGCTTTTAAACATAACCCGTTAACTGCTGCCAATCAAATGGTGAATAAGATACTCTTTAGGGTTCATATGTTTGTAAATCTGACTGTGATGAAGTCAGTGCCTCACCAGCCATGAACCTCACCGCACGTCACTGTTGGAAAAAGTTTGGCAACAAAAAAGAACAAACAGTTTTTCCACCTGGGGGAAAACTACACTGCAGGATATTTAATATTTAATGAAGTGAACATAACAAAGACTAAGTCAATTTTAGTTTGTTTACTTTTCAAGATAACTTTAAGTTAATGACCTTCCAATGGTAGAAAAATACCAATAAGAAATAGACGTTTATCGCATTTAAAAAAGGTTTTTTTTGCATCACTATTATTTATTATTATAATTGATAAATTACTGCTTAATTTAGTCCCAAATCATTGACATTTATTTATTACGTTTATTGGCAATAATATTTGGGACAGTATATTGTCTAGCAACATGTATTATTGGCCCAGGCCTAACAGAATGACTAACCCACTATGTGGTGTTTTATAGCCATATTTAGTACCAAAAAATACCACATCCTATAAAACACAAACATACATTGTGCCAAAGGACTGTAGGTGCTTCTGTCGCAGTCGATAACATTTCTTAAAAGCTTCATTGGTGATGGTACAGGAGTATAAAATAAATGACTCGACAGATGACATGACACTGATGGTCCGTTGCTGCCCCCCTGGGGTCCAAAGCAGCATACCATCCACTAGTGCTAATAGCTGGACACAACTGTGTTTCCTTTGCTAGACATTACAGACCATTCAGTGTGTTAGGACTAAGGTCTAACTGATTAACTGGTTAAGAGGTGTGTCAAGACACTGTATGTGTTTAATCATCGGCATACAACTACAAAGTTTTAGCCGAATCAAGAAAGAATTGATTCCAAAAACAAAGGCCACTCGGCCACATAAGAACATGGACACAACAAAAGAAGACACAGTGGTGAGTTGGAGATATCAAACAGTTAGCTGAAGTATCAACATGGCTTCAAATTAACCAAATTATAACAACAGTCTCAATATGTTTCTCTTTGAAGAAACAATCATTACATAAAATCCCGGTCAACATTAATCAAAATGAAATAGAGCAGGTAAAGGAATTGAAATATCTGGGTGTTATTTTGGACCCTAAGCTAAAAATGGTTGGCCATATGATAAAAATGACTAAGACCATGAAAATAAATATAAATTGTTTCAGGCTGATTAGACCGTATCTGTTCAGGTTGCACAAGTTTACATGCATGCAGTGATTTAATTCGTCTGGGTCTCGAGAGGCCATGAAATGTGTAGTGAAGCCTCGGTTGTCATTATATAAACAAACACTGAAGAGATTTGACCAAAAAAATAATGAAGAATCATCACTGCTGTATTACCCAAAGATAAAACATGATGAGTTTAGATCATTTTATAAATTTTTCATATCTAAAAGCTATTTTTAAGGGTCTTAATGGATTAGCCCTTGATGTGATGTGTAAAGAAATACAAAGACACAGTAGTGAAGGTGCGGACCCGAGCTGTGGAGTGAAAAGGTGCCGGACGCCTCTGGGTCAGTCTGCGTTCTCAGTGAAAGCCTCACATCTGTGGAACTCTTTGCCACTGGAGTTAAAGGCTTACTGAAATGCGATTTTCTTATTTAAACGGGGATAGCAGGTCCATTCTATGTGTCATACTTGATCATTTCGCGATATTGCCATATTTTTGCTGAAAGGATTTAGTAGAGAACATCGACGATAAAGTTCGCAACTTTTGGTCGCTGATAAAAAAAGCCTTGCCTCTACCGGAAGTAGCAGACGAGAAGCGTGACATCACAAGTTGTGGAGCTCCTCACATCCGCACATTGTTTACAATCATGGCCACCAGCACCGAGAGCGATTCGGACCGAGAAAGCGACGATTTCCCCATTAATTTGAGCGAGGATGAAAGATTCGTGGATGAGGAAAGTGAGAGTGAAGGACTAGAGGGCAGTGGGAGTGATTCAGATAGGGAAGATGCTGTGAGAGGCGGGTGGGACCTGATATTCAGCTGGGAATGACTAAAACAGTAAATAAACACAAGACATATATATACTCTATTAGCCACAACACAACCAGGCTTATATTTAATATGCCACAAATTAATCCCGCATAACAAACACCTCCCCCCTCCCGTCCATATAAGCCGCCAATACAACTCAAACACCTGCACAGCACACTCAATCCCACAGCCCAAAGTACCGTTCACCTCCCCAAAGTTCATACAGCACATATATTTCCCCAAAGTCCCCAAAGTTACGTACGTGAGACTTTTTGAGACATTTATTAGTAGGTTGCACAGTGAAGTACATATTACGTACAATTGACCACTAAATGGTAACACCCGAATAAGTTTTTCAACTTGTTTAAGTCGGGGTCCACTTAAATTGATTCATGATACAGATATATACTATCATCATAATACAGTCATCACACAAGATAATCATCAGGTTGTATACATTGAATTATTTACGTGACATGCACATAGCAGCACGCACGTACGGGCAAGCGATCAAATGTTTGGAAGCGTACTCACGGTACCGTGTCTGCACCGTGTCTTTCGGGAATGTAAACAATGAAACACCGGCCGTGTTTGTGTTGCTAAAGTCGGCCACAATACACCGCTTCCCTCCTACAGCTTTCTTCTTTGCTGTCTCCTTTGTTCATTGAACAAAAATTGCAAAAGATTCACCAACACAGATGTCCAGAATACTGTGGAATTTTGCGATGAAACAGACGACTTAGTAGCTGGCCATCATGCTGTCTCAAAATGTCCTCCACAATCCGCAACGTCACGCGCTGACGTCATCATACAGAGACGTTTTCAGCAGGATATGTCACGCGAAATTTAAAATTGCACTTTAGTAAACTAACCCGGCCGTATTGGCATGTGTTGCAATGTTAAGATTTCATCATTGATATATAAACTATCAGACTGCGTGGTCGGTAGTAGTGGGTTTCAGTAGGCCTTTAAAGTCACAGTCGGACATTAATCTTTTCTCCACAAAACTGAAGAAGTGGCTTAAGGAGAATCATAATAGTGAGCACTAGAACTGGATGTATTATGGACAAATGGGGCCAATTATTTTTTTATGTATTTTTATTTTGTACTTGTCTTAATCCTTTTGTACGTGTTTTTCACCATTCTTTAAAAGCCTAAAACCAGGGACGAGGGTTGCAAATTAGCCTGTGGCTAGAAGTCTTATGTACTTTGACATCGGTTACCTATGGGTAGCAATGTTTAATTGTACTGTCCCTGTCTAATAAAGCAACAAAAAGTAGCAGACAGTAGAGCAAATATAAGTTAAATATTAGCTATTTTCTGCTTTGACCTCAATTTTCTAAAAAAAAAAAAAAATCTGGCCAGAGTATTAGTTGCTGCATACTCCTTAACATCTTTCCACTTCCTACCGCTTGTCCCTTTCGGGGTCGCGGGCCAACGCAGACAAACATTCACACTCACACATGCTAGCATCTATTGGGGTAATTTAGTGTTTAGTTTAGTCTTTATTTGAAGGGACAATGCACAGAAACATTATAGATATGTTCAGATATGTTCTGCGCCAGATTATAGCTAAATAGCTCGTTTCCATCTGCAGTCCCTGGCTACCTAAATTAAAGAGATACAAAAAACATGCAATACAATTATAACAATAAAATTATATTATAGCATGTAATCAAATTCAGAAAAGTCATAAAATGCCCTTTCGTTGACACATACTTATACATTACAACCAATCAGCAAACTACTACAAATGTACACCTAAGTAATACATTCACTCACGGGAAATAAATGCATAACAAGTTGTCATGAATATCACAACAAAGCCAGCATCGATACAATAATGTGTCCTGTGGTGTGACATAATGTAAAATTTTAAGGCAAGGGCAAATCATTTTTAAAATTCAGAAGGGGGTGCTAGAGACTCAATGATAAAATGTTGCGTTCAAGACCCATCCATCCATTTTCTACCGCTTGTCCCTTTCGGGGTGACGGGGGGTGCTGGAGCCCATCCCAGCTGCACTTGGGCGACAGGCGGGGTACACCCTGGACAAGTCGCCACCTCATCGCAGGGCCAACACAGATAGACAACATCCACACCCACGTTCACAAACAAGGTGTTTCCACCAATTTAGTGTTGCCAATCAACCTATCCCCAGGTGCATGTCTTTGGAGGTGGGAGGAAGCCGGAGTACCCGGAGGGAACCCACGCAGTCACGGGGAGAACATGCAAACTCCCCACAAAGATCCCGAACCCAGAGCCCCCGTTACCACCGTGCTGCCGCGTGTTCGAGGTCCGTAAAATATAAAAACTTCTGCTGGACCAGAATCACTTTGTTGAGTTTTAATGCTGATTAAGGGACTCAATAATGCGATCAAAGTGGGAGAATACATTTAAAAAGTTTAAAGTTAATGTATCATTGATTGTCACACACACACTAGGTGTGGTGAGATTATCCTCTACATTTTACCCATCACCCTCACCCCCTGGGAGGTGAGGGGAGCAGTGAGCAGCAGCGGTGGCTGCGCCCAGGAATCATTTTGGTGATTTAACCCCCAATTCCAACCCCTGATGCTGAGTGCCAAGCAAGGGGGGTAATGGGTCCCGTTTTACAGTCTTTGGTATGACTCACGACCTACCAATCTCAGGGCGGACACACTAACCCAGTGGTTCTTAACCTTGTTGGAGGTACCGAACCCCACCAGTTTCATATGTGCATTCACCGAACCCTTCTTTAGTGAAAAATAAAATGTTTTTTTTTTTCAAATTCAAGACAAAGTTATATGTTTTTGGTAACACTTTAGTATGGAGAACATATTCTAAGTATCAAAGACTCAATTTAGAGTTATTTGGACACTAGGGGAACATATTCTAAGTATCAAAGACTCAATTTAGAGTTATTTGGACACTAGGGGAACATATTCTAAGTAACAAAGACTTCATTTAGAGTTATTTGGACATTAGGGGAACATATTCTAAGAAACAAAGACTTAATTTAGAGTTATTTGGACACTAGGGGAACATATTCTAAGTAACAAAGACTCAAATTAGAGTTATTTGGACACTAGGGGAACATATTCTAAGTAACAAGGACTTAATTTAGAGTTATTTGGACACCAGGGGAACATATTCTAAGTAACAAAGACTCAATTTAGAGTTATTTGGACACTAGGGGAACATATTCTAAGTATCAAAGACTCAATTTAGAGTTATTTGGACACGAGGGGAACATATTCTAAGTAACAAAGACTTAATTTAGAGTTATTTGGACACTAGGGGAACATATTCTAAGTAACAAAGACTTAATTTAGAGTTATTCGGACACTAGGGGAACATATTCTAAGTAACAAAGACTTAATTTAGAGTTATTTGGACACCAGGGGAACATATTCTAAGTAACAAAGACTTAATTTAGAGTTATTTGGACACTAGGGGAACATATTCTAAGTAACAAGGACTTAATTTAGAGTTATTTGGACACCAGGGGAACATATTCTAAGTAACAAAGACTCAATTTAGAGTTATTTGGACACTAGGGGAACATATTCTAAGTATCAAGACTCAATTTAGAGTTATTTGGACACGAGGGAACATATTCTAAGTAACAAAGACTTAATTTAGAGTTATTTGGACACTCGCATAACATATTCTAAGTAACAAAGACTTAATTTAGAGTTATTTGGACACTCGGGGAACATATTCTAAGTAACAAAGACTTAATTTAGAGTTATTTGGACACTAGGGGAACATATTCTAAGTAACAAAGACTCAATTTAGATTTATTTGGACACTAGGGGAACATATTCTAAGTAACAAAGACTTAATTTAGAGTTATTTGGACACGAGGGGAACATATTCTAAGTAACAAAGACTTAATTTAGAGTTATTTGGACACTAGGGGAACATATTCTAAGTAACAAAGACTTAATTTAGAGTTATTTGGACACTAGGGGAACATATTCTAAGTAACAAAGACTTAATTTAGAGTTATTTGGACACTAGGGGAACATATTCTAAGTAACAAAGACTTAATTTAGAGTTATTTGGACACTAGGGGAACATATTCTAAGTAACAAATACTCAATTTAGAGTTATTCGGACACTAGGGGAACATATTCTAAGTAACAAAGACTTAATTTAGAGTTATTCGGACACTAGGGGAACATATTCTAAGTAACAAAGACTTAATTTAGAGTTATTTGGACACTCGGGTAACATATTCTAAGTAACAAAGACTTAATTTAGAGTTATTTGGACACTCGGGGAACATATTCTAAGTAACAAATACTTAATTTAGAGTTATTTGAACACTAGGGGAACATATTCGAAATAATAAAAACTTAATTTAGAGTTATTTGGTTAGGGTTAGGGTTAGGGTTATAATAAGGCCATGCCAAATAAGGCATTAATAAGTACTTAATAATGACTAGTTAAGAGCCAATATGTTACTAATTCACATGTTAATAAGCAACTAATTAATGGTGAATATGCTCCCCATACTAAAGTGTTACCATGTTTTTTTACTGGTGCATAAAATGAACCGTGCATGAACATCACCTTGTTCAAACAACAAAATCAACACAGTGCATAAACTCACAACAAATTACACACCTGCAAATCAGTCAGCTGTTGCCGTATCCGTAATACGCCGATAAGGGAGAAGTTTGTATTTACACGATGAGTCGGGTGTGTCTTGACCTCCGCCGAACCCCTAGGGTTCGATCGAACCCAGGTTAAGAACCACTGCTCTAACCACTAGGCCACTGAGCAAAAGGCAAAAAACTAAGCAATGTATTAATAAGACCTTTGTAGCTTTTTGCTGCTCAAGCCCTGAATAATGAATTCAAGCGTGTGAGCATGGTCAGAGTACACCTATAAAAATACATCAAAGCACTAGGTACGTGCTGGGGGATACCCAGCCAGCAAGATGGTAAGTGAAGCTGCAGTCGCTTATCAAAAATGCTCTTTGATCACAAAAAAATGTGAAACATGTGGGACAGTGCAGCCCTGCAGCAGAGATCATCTTTCTAACCTGCAATGATGCTCAGTCATGACGTTCCACTCCAGGAAGCAGCATGACTTGCACTGCAGAATGCAACCGGGGACTCCTCTTCTGGGAGGCACTACTTTTGTCCGTAAAAAAGTTACACAAGAGTGAAGTGAAGTGAATTATAATTATATAGCGCTTTTCTCTAGTGACTCAAAGCACTTTTTACATAGTGAAAACTAGGGATGTCCTACTCAGTGGCCTAGTGGTTAGAGTGTCCGCCCTGAGATCGGTAGGTTGTGAGTTCAAACCCCGGCCGAGTCATACCAAAGACTATAAAAAAAAATGGGACCCATTACCTCCCTGCTTGGCACTCAGCATCAAGGGTTGGAATTGGGGGTTAAATCACCAAAATGATTCCCGGGCGCGGCCACCGCTGCTGCCCACTGCTCCCCTCACCTCCCAGGGGGTGATCAAGGGTGATGGGTCAAATGCAGAGAATAATCTCGCCACACCTAGTGTGTGTGTGACAATCATTGGTACTTTAACTTTTAACTTTAATGGCTTTTTGCCGATATCCGATATTCCGATATTGTCCAACTCTTTAATTACCGATACCGATATCAACCGATATATACAGTCGTGGAATTAACACATTATAATGCCTAATTTGGACAACCAGTTATGGTGAAGATAAGGTACTTTTTTAAAAATGTTATAAAATAAGATAAATAAATTAAAAACATTTTCTTGAATAAAAAAGAAAGTAAAACAGTATAAAAACAGTTACATAGAAACTAGTAATTAATGAAAATGAGTAAAATTAACTGTTAAAGGTTAGTACTATTAGTGGACCAGCAGCACGCACAATCATGTGTGCTTACGGACTGTATCCCTTGCAGACTGTATTGATATATAATGTAGGAACCAGAATATTAATAACAGAAAGAAACAACCCTTTTGTGCGAATGAGTGTGAATGAGTGTAAATGGGGGAGGGAGGTTTTTTGGGTTGGTGCACTAATTGTAAGTGTATCTTGTGTTTTTTATGTTGATTTAATAAAAGAAAAAAGAAAACAAAACGAAAGAAAAAAAACGATACCGATAATAAAAAAAACGATACCGATAATTTCCTTTGTTACATTTTAACGCATTTATCGGCCGATAAATGCGTCTCTAGTGAAAACCAATATCTAAGTTACATTTAAACCAGTGTGGGTGGCACTGGGAGCAGGTGGGTAAAGTGTCTTGCCCAAGGACACAACGGCAGTGACTAGGACGGCGGAAGCGGGGCTCGAACCTGGTACCCTCAAGTTGCTGGCACGTCCACTCTACCAACCAAGTGCGGGGAATGCTTGTAAACAACAACAGCCTTGGCAAAAAAAAACAGTATAATTATGTTGTATTGTGCTAACACAATAAAGGTCTTGCAAACTTCACCAAAAAGACACATTTTCTGGAAATTGAGTCCAAGTCCCTCAAATTGTCCATTCTTTTCTTAAGGAAACGCACAAAGTGGCTCTGCCGTGTGGCGCCTAACGAGGCACTGCAGGCTGGATGAAACAAGTCAATATATTTGAATTTTCTTTCCACTTAAGTGTGAAATACAATATTGTTATCTTGAAGGGCACACACTGCACATCAAAACAAACACACAGGGTAGATATACACTGCAGTTAGACCACATAAAAGGCACTACTTGGAGGCAAGGAGCAGTTCTTTCGTACCCACTCTCCAGTCGGTCTTTGTGTCCGTGAATGTGAGGTTTTATTAGCAGCACTTTGTAGTCCAAACCATACAGCGGCGAACCCCATTATTCGCCCTCTTAAAAAGTATTTATTTACACGTCGGCAGCAAACCGAAACGTACTGCTGCACAACGCGACACCCACACATGAACGTGATTATAGCAAGAAAAGCTCAAGTGGAATGTCAATTTGTATGCCAGATGCACTCTCTGACGTTTGCCTGCGCATAACATGCATCAAAATGAAATTAAAGGCCTACTGAAATTATTATTTTTTTTATTTAAACGGGGATAGCAGATCCATTCTATGTGTCATACTTACATCATTTCGCGATATTGCCATTTAGTAGATTTAGTAGAGAACATCGACGATAAAGTTGGCAACTTTTGGTCGCTGATAAAAAAAAGTCTTGCCTGTACCGGAAGTAGCGTGACGTCACAAGTTGAAAGTCTCCTCACATTTCCCCATTGTTTACACCAGCAGCGAGAGCGATTCGGACTGAGAAAGCGACGATTACCCCATTAATTTGAGCCAGGATGAAAGATTCGTGGATGAAAAACGTGAGAGTGAAGGACTAGAGTGCAGTGCAGGACGTATCTTTTTTCGCTCTGACTGTAACTTAGGTACAAGAGCTCATTGGATTCCACACTCTCTCCTTTTTCTATTGTGGATCACGGATTTGTATTTTAAACCACCTCGGATACTATATTCTCTTGACAATGAGAGTCGAGAACGCGAAATGGACATTCACAGTGACTTTTATCTCCACGACAATACATCGGCGAAGCACTTTAGCTACGGAGCTAACGTGATAGCATCGTGCTTAAATGCAGATAGAAACAAAAGAAATAAGCCCCTGACTGGAAGGATAGACAGAAAATCAACAATACTACCAAACCCTGGACCTGTAACTACACGGTTAATGCTGTACCGCCTGACGAAGCCTAGCAATGCTGTTGCTAACGACGCCATTGAAGCTAACTTAGCTACGGGACCTCGATAGAGTTATACTAATAACATTAGCTCTCCACCTACGCCAACTCTCATCTGCTCATCAACACCGAAGCTCACCTGCGTTCCAGCGATCGACGGAGCGACAGAGGACTTCACCCGATCATCGATGCGGTCGGCGGCTAGCGTCGGATAGCGCGTCTGCTATCCAAGTCAAAGTCCTCCTGGTCGTGTTGCTGTAGCCAGACGCTAATACACCGATCGCACCTCCAGGTTTGTTCTTTGCAGTCTCCATTGTTCATTAAACAAATTGCAAAAGATTCACCAACACAGATGTCCAGAATACTGTGGAATTTTGCGATGAAAAAAGATGATTTAAGCTGGCGACCGACCTATTCCAAAATGTCTGATTCAACTACTGACGTCACGCGCATATGTCATCATACCTAGACGATTTCAACCGGAAGTTTCCAGGGAAATTTAAAATTGCACTTTATAAGTTAACCCGGCCGTATTGGCATGTGTTGCAATGTTAAGATTTCATCATTGATATATAAACTATCAGACTGCGTGGTCGGTAGTAGTGGGTTTCTGTAGGCCTTTAACCTATATATGTAAAGGCATTTCACAATAGGTCCATCCATCCATCCATCCATTTTCTACCGCTTATTCCCTTTTGGGGTCTCGGGGGGCGCTGGAGCCTATCTCAGCTACAATCGGGCGGAAGGCGGGGTACACCCTGGACAAGTCGCCACCTCATCGCAGGGCCAACACAGATAGACAGACAACATTCACACTCACATCCACACACTAGGGCCAATTTAGTGTTGCCAATCAACCTATCCCCAGGTGCATGTCTTTGGACACAATAGGTCATCAAATATATTTGCATTTTTTCGGTGCTAACTGCATGACCCTGTGCGTGTGTGTGTGTGTGTGTGTGTGTGTGTGTGTGTGTGTGTGTGTGTGTGTGTGTGTGTGTGTGTGTGTGTGTGTGTGTGTGCCCATGCCTGTGTTTGAGTTGAAAAAGATCATTTGCGGTTCACATATTAACCTCAGCTGGATCAAAGTTCTGTTTCGACACACAAGTGACATTGAGACACACAAACATACAAACCCCGTTTCGATATGAGTTGGGAAATTGTGTTATATGTAAATATAAACGGAATACAATGATTTGCAAATCCTTTTCAACCCATATTCAATTGAATGCACTACAAAGATATTTGATGTTCAAACTCATAAACTTTTTTTTTTTTTTGCAAATAATAATTAACTTAGAATTTCATGGCTGCAACAGGTGCCAGAGTAGTTGGGAAAGGGCATGTTCACCACTGTGTTACATGGCCTTTCCTTTTAACAACACTCAGTAAACGTTTGGGAACAGAGGAGACACATTTTTTAAGCTTCTCAGGTGGAATTCTTTCCCATTCTTGCTTGATGTACAGCTTAAGTTGTTCAACAGTCCGGGGGTCTCCGTTGTGATATTTTAGGCTTCATAATGCGCCACACATTTTCAATGGGAGACAGGTCTGGACTACAGGCAGGCCAGTCTAGTACCCGCACTCTTTTACTATGAAGCCACGTTGATGTAACACGTCGCTTGGCATTGTCTTGCTGAAATAAGCAGGGGCGTCTATGGTAACGTTGCTCGGATGGCAACATATGTTGCTCCAAAACCTGTATGTACCTTTCAGCATTAATGGCGCCTTCACAGATGTGTAAGTTACCCATGTCTTGGGCACTAATACACCCCCATACCATCACAGATGCTGGCTTTTCAACTTTGTGCCTATAACAATCCGGATGGTTCTTTTCCTCTTTGGTCCTGAGCACACGACGTCCACAGTTTCCAAAAACAATTTGAAATGTGGACTCGTCAGACCACAGAACACTTTTACACTTTGTATCAGTCCATCTTAGATGAGCTCAGGCCCAGCGAAGCCGACGGCGTTTCTGGGTGTTGTTGATAAACGGTTTTCGCCTTGCATAGGCAAGTTTTAACTTGCACTTACAGATGTAACGACCAACTGTAGTTACTGACAGTGGGTTTCTGAAGTGTTCCTGAGCCCGTGGTGATACCCTTTACACACTGATGTCGCTTGTTGATGCAGTACAGCCTGAGGGATCGAAGGTCACGGGCTTAGCTGCTTACGTGCAGTGATTTCTCCAGATTCTCTGAACCCTTTGATGATATTACGGACCGTAGATGGTGAAATCCCTAAATTCCTTGCAATAGCTGGTTGAGAAACGTTTTTCTTAAACTGTTCAACAATTTGCTCACGCATTTGTTGACAAAGTGGTGACCCTCGCCCCATTCTTGTTTGTGAATGACAGAGCATTTCATGGAATCTACTTTTATACCCAATAATGGCACCCACCTGTTCCCAATTTGCCTGTTTACCTGTAGGATGTTCCAAATAAGTGTTTGATGAGCATTCCTCAACTTTATCAGTATTTATTGCCACCTTTCCCAACTTCTTTGTCACGTGTTGCTGGCATCAAATTCTAAAGTTAATGATTATTTGCAAAAAAAAAATGTTTATCAGTTTGAACATCAAATATGTTGTCTTTGTAGCATATTCAACTGAATATGGGTTGAAAAGGATTTGCAAATCATTGTATTCCGTTTATATTTACATCTAACACAATTTCCCAACTCATATGGAAACGGGGTTTGTACATTTTTGTTGCGTAGCCTAGTTCAGTGTTTTTCAACATTTTCTGAGCAGAGGCACATTTTTTCAATGAAAAAATCCAGAGGCACACCACCAGCAGAAAACATAAAAAAATGAAACTCAGCAGCCGATACTGACAGTAAAAAGTCGTTCTCGTAATTGTTGGATATGAATTCAAACGGTGACCAAGCATGCATCACCATAGCTCTTGTCATCACATCCCACCTCCCTGGATTGTAAATAATCAAATGTATATACTTGTTCTTATGCTTTCTGAGCTCACTATGTCCACTACTTGCTGTACATATCCTACCAAGTTAGACCTACACTGTTTCAATGTCCATTTCTCAGATGATATAATTGTTGATGACTGAAGTGCTGATATCAACCAAACCTAACCCCCCCCCCCCCCCCCCTCCACATCCCAGCCCCCGGATTGTAAATAATGTGAATAATTCAATGTATATACTCTGATGATTAACTTGTGTGATGACTGTATTATGCTGATAGTATATATTTGTACCATGAATTGATTAACGTGGACCCCGACTTAAACAAGTTGAAAAACTTATTCGGGTGTTACCATTTAGTGGTCAATTGTACGGAATATGTACTGTACTGTGCAATCTACTAATAAAAGTCTCAATCAATCAATCAAAGGTGTACTGTCACGACCTGTCACATCTCGCCGTGACTTATTTTGAGGTTTTTGGTGTGAGATCTCCTTTGTGTAGTGTTTTAGTTCTTGTCTTGCACTCCTATTTTGGTGTTGATTGTCACGTTATGTACGGATGTACTTTGTGGATGCCGTCTGCTCCATATGCTTTAAGTCTTTGCTGTCATCCAGCATTCTGTTTTTGTTTACTTTGCAGTCAGTTCAGTTTTAGTTTAGTTTTGCATAGCCATCCCTAAGCTTCAATGTCTTTTGTTTATTTTTGGTTTAAGCATTAGATACCTTCTTACCTGTACACTGCCTCCCGCTGTCGTCTGCATATTGTGATCACGACAAACCATGTTCCCGACATCTACAAAGCAATTAACTACCTGCTGCCACCTACTGATATGGAAGAGTATTACACGGTTACTCTGCCGAGCTCTAACCAGCACAGACACTCAACAACGGCACATTTGCGGATTATAATTACTGGTTTGCAAAAAATATTTTTAACTCAAATAGGTGAAATTACATAATCTCCCACAGCACACCAGACTGTATTTCACGGCAAGTGTGCCGCGGCACAGTGGTTGAAAAACACTGGCCTAGTTGATAGATAATGAAACCAGTCAGACTGAGAACTGGTATTTTTTGGTACTGGTTCCTAATTGGGTCGGTACAGGAGGACCATTAAGATTCTGGATGTCGGTGTATTTTTTTTATCCGGGTGATTATTGTATTTATGACACGCTGTCACATTCACTTGAGCTGCCGCTGCTATGCATTACAAACCAGCTTGGAATAATAACAAATAAGGAAGCAACACCACACAAAAGTTTGTAGGACAACAATGTTTCCTTTTCAAAGTCACGCAAGCTAATAAGTTAGTTAGTTTGAGGTGAACGCGCTTTACTCACGACCGCCGCTACCGCGCTTCATCGTAGCAATACAGTAATCCATACGCAAATATTAATCCACTCAAAAAAGTGAAAAATGTAAGTAATATAATCCACAAAGTGGTTTTGAAGCACTATAGAATCCGCTGACAGGTCTCTCTCTCGTCGTCTTCTGACATCACTCCATGTTTGCGTGGCATCAAACGTGTTTCAGTCCGTTCTGTCTTTTGACTCTACAAACTGGACGATGGAGCACTACATTTCTTTTGATTTATATGGTACAAACTAGGGTTGAACGATATACCGGTACTAATAAAGTACCATGGGACTAATGAATTTAAAGAAAAGGTACTATACTGCCTTTAAATATACCAGTACTTTTATTTTTTTTATGTGTGCAACATAAACACCAATAATTCCTATTGCTACAAAATGCATACCCACTTAAGGTATTATATGATTGTTATATAATTTCAGGGTTACTCTCCGGTTGCCAAGATACCTGTGGCGGTGAATAGGGGCGTGGTCATCATGACATCATCGTATAAGTTGCATTATCTTCTATGATGCATATATTTTGTTTAAAAAGGCTAAAAAAATAAAAGGTATACATACATTAAAATAAATTGCTATTAATTAGTATTAACAGATCAATGTTTTGACATAATTTTTTTTGTTCTATTTTTCAGTTGTTGCTGTTTATTGTACAATGTACTTTTCTGATAATGTTTCCAGTGTCTAGAGACTTTTACTTTATTAAAAGCAAATCGAACAAATCTTGCATTTATTTCTGGTCTGTACTTATGTTTAGAGCAGTGTTTTTCAACCACTGTGTGCCGTGAGATATTGTCTTGTGTGCCGTGGGAAATTATGCAACTTCACCTAATTGGTCCAAAAAATATTATTTGCAAATCAATAATTATAATAATGTGCCGTTGTCTAAGTGCCTGTGCTGTGTAGAGCTTGACAGGGTAACCATGTAATACTCCATATCAGTATGTGGCAGCAGGTAGTTCATTGCTTTGTAGAAGTCGGAACGCGTCGAGGATGGTTTGTCGTGATCCCAATATGCAGAGCACAGTGGGAGACAGCGTGCAGGTAAACAGGTATGTAACGCTTAAACCAAAAATGAACAAAAGGCAAGTCCCGCTCGGAAAAGGCACTGAAAAATAGCGATGGCTATGCAAAACAAAAGTAAAACTGAACTGGCTACAAAGTAAACAAAAACAGAATGCTGGATGACAGCAAAGACTTACAGCGTGTGGCGCAAAGATGGCGTCCACAAAGTACATCCGAACCTGACATGACAATCAACAATGTCCCCACAAAGAAGGATAGCGTAGGCACAACTTAAATAGTCTTGATTGCGAAAACAAAGCAGGTGCGGGCAATAGTGCTCAAAGGAAGGTGTGAAGCTGCTACAGGAGAACACCAACAAAACAGCGCAAGACAAACTAAAGCACTGCACACAAGAAACAACAACAAACTCAAAATAAGGCACGACAACCTGGTGGAGTTTAGTTTGTTAACCTTTTCTGCTGGTGGTGTGCCTCCGAATTGTTTTTTATGAAAAAAATGTGTCTTGGCTCAAAAAAGGTTGAAAAACACGGGCTTAGAGACTCTACTTCTGTCGTCCAAGTACCTGACTAACAGAGAACCTTACTGACGTCACACTTGCTTTGCGCTGCTGCGAGTTTTCTCTCCTTAATAGCCGCCATTATGCTCTTAATATTTGCACATATCATATTTTGAAGATGTATATCTCCGATATATTAACGTAAGTCTACATCGTTGACATGTTGCCTCTGCTGCAGACAGTCCCATTGGTGGGGGGTTGGTGGTAGCAGGGGTGTATTTTGTAGCGTCCCGGAAGAGTTAGTGCTGCAAAGGATTCTAGGTATTTGTTCTGTTGTGTTTATGTTGTGTTACGGTGCGGTTGTTCTCCCGAAATGTGTTTGTCATTCTTGTTTGGTGTGGATTCACAGTGTGGCATATATTTGTTTTGGTCTGAACGATGTTAGAATGGATGAAAAGCGGACGTGACGATAGCTCGTAGAGTACGTTAAAGGCAGTGCATTTAAGGCACGCCCCCAAGACTGTGGTCCGGGTGGACGAGATATAATGACTGATGAACACCTTTGTTTGATAATGAGGGTTGCCTCAGCTCAAAGCATGAGCCCCGACATTAATGAACTAGCATCCAAGAAAAGATGGCAGGTATCTGGCTTGGGCACATCAGATTAGATCAGTGTGTTGCAAACTGAGCAGTTTAAAGGGGAACATTATCACCAGACCTATGTAAGCGTCAATATATACCTTGATGTTGCAGAAAAAAGACCATATATTTTTTTAACCGATTTCCGAACTCTAAATGGGTGAATTTTGGCGAATTAAACGCCTTTCTAATATTCGCTCTCGGAGCGATGACATCACAACGTGACGTCACATCGGGAAGCAATCCGCCATTTTCTCAAACACCGAGTCAAATCAGCTCTGTTATTTTCCGTTTTTTCGACTGTTTTCCGTACCTTGGAGACATCATGCCTCGTCGGTGTGTTGTCGGAGGGTGTAACAACACGAACAGGGACGGATTCAAGTTGCACCAGTGGCCCAAAGATGCGAAAGTGGCAAGAAATTGGACGTTTGTTCCGCACACTTTACCGACGAAAGCTATGCTACGACAGAGATGGCAAGAATGTGTGGATATCCTGCGACACTCAAAGCAGATGCATTTCCAACGATAAAGTCAAAGAAATCTGCCGCCAGACCCCCATTGAATTTGCCAGAGTGTGTGAGCAATTCAGGGACAAAGGACCTCGGTAGCACGGCAAGCAATGGCGGCAGTTTGTTCCCGCAGATAAGCGAGCTAAACCCCCCTGGATGTCTTGGCTCACACCGTCCCGAAGATGATCAAGAGAAGAATATCGACCCTAGCTTCCCTGGCCTGCTGACATGAGGGTATGTCTACAGAATATATTAATTGATGAAAATTGGGCTGTCTGTGTTGTTGCCAAATGTATTTCATATGCTGTAAACCTAGTTCATAGTTGTTAGTTTCCTTTAATGCCAAACAAACACATACCAATCGTTGGTTAGAAGGCGATCGCCGAATTCGTCCTCGCTTTCTCCCGTGTCGCTGGCTGTCGTGTCGTTTTCGTCGTTTTCGTCGGTTTCGCTTGCATACGGTTCAAACCGATATGGCTCAATAGCTTCAGTTTCTTCTTCAATTTCGTTTTCGCTACCTGCCTCCACACTACAACCATCCGTTTCAATACATGCGTAATCTGTTGAATCGCTTAAGCCGCTGAAATCCGAGTCTGAATCCGAGCTAATGTCGCTATAGCTTGCTGTTCTTTCCGCCATGTTTGTTTGTGTTGGCTTCACTATGTGACATCACAGGAAAATGGACGGGTGTTTATAACGATGGTTAAAATCAGGCACTTTGAAGCTTTTTTTTAGGGATATTGTGTGATGGGTAAAATTTTGAAAAAAACTTCGAAAAATATAATAAGACACTGGAAACTGATTTTTAATGGTTTTAACCATTCTGAAATTGTGATAATGTTTCCCTTTAAAGTCCAGAATGGTTGTTTTATTCATTGTTATTTTATTTTCAAATTTATTAGCCTGGGGAAAAAGTTAATGTTGATATTTACCTCAGAAGGCTGCAAATAGAAAAGAGGCATCCAATTTTTATTTAAATTGTGTTTGATATGCTATTGATATTTTTTCATTATTATAATTATTATTATTTGAAACTCGAATTTGCATGTCACAATAAAGTTATATAAGCCTTGCTTGTTCAATATTCAATGCAAAACTTATTAATAGGTTAATGTGTTCGACCTTGGCCCGCGGCTTTGTTCAGTAAAATTTTGGCCCACTCTGTATTTGAGTTTGACACCCCTGCAATAAAACAAACAACTGAAGGGAATAAACAGGGAGGGTTGATTAGAATCAGCTGTGGGCAGAAACACAAAACATAAGTGGTCACTACATTAGAGACAACAGGAAAAAACTCAAAAACAATGATAGCATTGTATTTGTATTGCCTCATGAACACTACATACAGTATATTTGTATTGGATTTCAATCAACAACAACAACAGCAGCACGGTGTCTTTTCCGCTTCTTTTTCCAGTAACAGCACGGCGGATAACACTTTTTGCGCTCGCTATCTTGGCACCATCGACAACTGCTACCAGGCTGTTATCTCTAGACTGAAAAGGAAAAAGCGGAGATGACGTAGGTGCGTCGAGACGTTCACCGTGCATCGGCTAAACACGACAGTGACACCAGGTGGACTTAAAATATATTCCACATCCCCAAACACATATTACTTATTTTCTTACCAATTCTTAATTTGTTTGTTTTCATCCTATTTTGTGATTAAAATAAATAAAAAAATAAAGACAGTAGGATTTTTTTTTTTTTTAACAAAGCTTTTCTTGTAAAATACCTGATGCGGCCCAGTCTCACTTAGGCCCCTTCTACACTAAGGTTATCCAGGCTATATCCCACCTAGCCTTATCCTTGTCCACACACACACACACACACACAACGCCACCGTTTAAGACCCCCTCCCACCTCCGTCCGCCGGCGCAACATGACCTAGTTCGCATGCGCAAAAAAAGTGCGTGCGTCAGTCACCTCTGACCTGGAAGTGTATCCTTACCCTGTGTTTCAATGTAGACTATTGACACATTTCTTTTAACAGTAAACCTTGCTGGTCTCACCATCAGCAGCTGTTAGACTATTGTAGTGAATCACACCTGAGCCATCATACATGAATCATATCTTTAATGGACGTTTGAAAGTAAACAATGTGATAAAGAACATTTTACAACAACCAATCTAGGGATCTAGATATCTGGTCAGGACACTGTTCTTGCAGGCTGAAATTGGCAGTCGTACTTGACGGCCGCAACCACTTAATGGCTTCACAATAGTCATGGAGTACAAAACGAGACGTTGAGTAATCACTCGACATTGATCGCGGACAATAATTGATAGTCTACTTTGCCAGTCCAAATGGATTCGCCGTTTTCCGTAGTCTTTCCTCGTCCACGGGAGACCGCATTCTCGTTGTCTCCCCTTCGACAAATGGACAAAGTTTTTCGCAAAGTAGAATCACAGCTGACCTGGACATTGGAAAGTTCTCTTGCCGTTCCTCTGACACAACACACTCGGTGACAAACATATCCCGTCAGGCTGCCGTTCTTCCAGGCCTTATCCAAAACCGTCGCTCAACATTGTCTATGTTGCCGTCTGAGATGTGTTGTATCCAGAATAGCTGCCATCGCCCATTTCCTTGTCTTAAGGTATTCATATTCCAAAAGCGTCTGTACATGTACAAACCCTGTTTCCATATGAGTTGGGAAATTGTGTTAGATGTAAATATAAACGAAATACAATGATTTGCAAATCATTTTCAACCCATATTCAGTTGAATATGCCACAAAAACAACATATTTGATGTTCAAACTGATAAACATTTTTTTTTTTTGCAAATAGTCATTAACTTTAGAATTTGATGCCAGCAACACGTGACAAAGAAGTTGGGAAAGGTGGCAATAAATACTGATAAAGTTGAGGAATGCTCATCAAACACTTATTTGGAACATCCCACAGGTGAACGGGCAAATTGGGAACAGGTGGGTGCCATGTTTGGGTATAAAAGTAGATTCCATGAAATGCTCAGTCATTCACAAACAAGGATGGGGCAAGGGTCACCACTTTGTCAACAAATGCGTGAGCAAATTGTTGAACAGTTTAAGAAAAACCTTTCTCAACCAGCTATTGCAAGGAATTTAGGGATTTCACCATCTACGGTCCGTAATATCATCAAAGGGTTCAGAGAATCTGGAGAAATCACTGCACGTAAGCAGCTAAGCCCGTGACCTTCGATCCCTCAGGCTGTACTGCATCAACAAGCGACATCAGTGTGTAAAGGATATCACCACATGGGCTCAGGAACACGTCAGAAACCCACTGTCAGTAACTACAGTTGGTCGCTACATCTGTAAGTGCAAGTTAAAACTCTCCTATGCAAGGCGAAAACCGTTTATCAACAACACCCAGAAACGCCATCCACTTCGCGGGGCCTGAGCTCATCTAAGATGGACTGATACAAAGTGGAAAAGTGTTTTGTGGTCTGATGAGTCCACATTTCAAATTGTTTTTGGAAACTGTGGACGTCGTGTCCTCCGGACCAAAGAGGAAAAGAACCATCCGGATTGTTATAGGCGCAAAGTTGAAAAGCCAGCATCTGTGATGGTATGGGGGTGTATTAGTGCCCAAGACATGGGTAACTTACACATCTTTGAAGGCGCCATTAATGCTGAAAGGTACATACAGGTTTTGGAGCAACATATGTTGCCATCCAAGCAACGTTACCATGGACGCCCCTGCTTATTTCAGCAAGACAATGCCAAGCCACGTGTTACATCAACGTGGCTTCATAGTAAAAGAGTGCGGGTACTAGACTGGCCTGCCTGTAGTCCAGACCTGTCTCCCATTGAAAATGTGTGGCGCATTATGAAGCCTAAAATACCACAACGGAGACCCCCGGACTGTTGAACAACTTAAGCTGTACATCAAGCAAGAATGGGAAATAATTCCACCTGAGAAGCTTAAAAAATGTGTCTCCTCAGTTCCCAAACGTTTACTGAGTGTTTTTTAAAAGGAAAGGCCATGTAACATTTGTAACATATGAACATTTCTTAAACAAGTTCATAATACTTTATAACAAACATTGTCCATGGATACAACTCAGTAATAAGCAGAGAAAGAATAATCAACCATGGATGACAAAAGGGTTAAAAAATGCTTGTAAGAAGAAGAATACACTATATAGGAAATTTATAGCACAAAGAACTACAGAGGCAGAAATTAAGTACAAAAAGTATAAAAACAAGTTAACATACATACTACGATTATGTAGAAAATAATATTACAGTGAATTATTGGACAAGAACAAAACTAATATGAGAGCAACATGGGGCATCCTCAATAGCATTATTAAAAATGGCACTAAGAGGGACTACCCTCAATACTTCTTAGACGGAAATAAAAAAAAATGACAACATAAAGGAAGTAGTTGAAAGCTTCAATAATTATTTTGTAAATCCATCCATCCATTTTCTACCGCTTATTCCCTTTGGGGTCGCGGGGGGCGCTGGAGCCTATCTCAGCTACAATCGGGCGGAAGGCGGGGTACACCTTGGACAAGTCGCCACCTCATCGCAGGGCCAATATTGGACCAAAATTGGAAGAAAGGATTCCAGACCCAGTTTCAATTGAGGACTATAATGATACCATAGAGCGAAATCCCAACTCCATGTTCCTCAGTAATGTGACACAGGAGGAAATAGTTACAATCGTGAAAAAATGTAAATCTAAGACTTCAACTGATTGTAACGAAATTGATATGGAAACGATAAAAAAGGTTATTGAAGAGATCTCAGGATCATTAATGTATATTAGTAACCTATCATTTCAAACAGGTACATTTCCAAACAAAATGAAAATAGCTAAAGTTGCACCAATTTACAAGACTGGCGACAAACATCAATTTACAAACTGTAGACCTGTTTCCTTACTTCCACAATTTTCTAAAATCATTGAAAAACTGTTCAATAACAGATTAGAGAGTTTCATAAATAAAAATAGAATACTCGAAGAAAATCAATATGGATACAGAGCTAATGTTTCAACTTCGATGGCTTTAATTGAAATTACAGAAGAAATTACCAATGCTATAGATAATAAAAAATGTGCGGCAGCAGTTTTTATGGATCGAACTAAAGCATTTGACACAATTAATCACAATATTTTAATCAAAAAACTAGAACGATATGGCATCAGAGGGTTAGTCTTAAACTGGATAAGAAGTTATCTAATGAACAGGAAACAATACGTGAAGCTAGGCGAACACACCTCTACAACGCTAAATATATCCTGTGGTGTACCTCAGGGATCAATACTAGGACCTAAATTATTCAATCTATATATAAATGACATTTGTAAAGTTACAAAAGATTTAAAGTTAGTATTATTTGCGGATGATAAAACAGCGTTTTGTTCAGGAGAGAACACACAGAAGATGCTACAAATAATAACAGAAGAAATTAACAAATTAAAAAGATGGTTTGACAAAAACAGACTATCGTTGAATCTCAGTAAAACTAAAATAATGCTATTTGGTAACAGTAGAAGAGAAAGTCAAACAAATACAAATAGACGGAATAGAAATTGAAAGAGTAAATGAAACCAAATTTCTAGGTATAATGATTGATGATAAATTGAACTGGAAATCTCACGTAAAAAATATACAACATAAAGTAGCAAGAAACACGTCAATAATGAATAAAGCAAAACATGTTCTAGACAAAAAATCACTTCATATTCTCTACTGCTCACTAGTGTTACCATATCTGAGTTACTGTGTAGAAATATGGGGAAATAATTACAAAAGTACACTTCATTCATTAACGATGTTACAAAAAAGATCAGTTAGTATAATACATAATGTTGGATATAGAGAACATACAAATCCTTTATTTATTGAATCAAAGATACTGAAATTCTACGACATAGTGAATTTGCAAACAGCTAAAATTATACACAAAGCAAACTATAACCTGCTACCCAAGAATATACAACAATTCTTCTCAAAAAAAGAGGAGAAATATAATCTTAGGGAGAAATGTAATTTAAAACATTTGTATGCACGTACAACACTTAAGACCTTCAGTATATCAGTATGTGGAATTAAATTATGGAATGGATTAAGCAAAGCAATCAAACAATGTACTAATATGATCCACTTCAAGAAACTCTTCAAACTTAGTGTTTACAAAGTATAAAGAAGAAGAACCATGATAAACATTCTGAATGTATTTAACTTATCCATTCTTTCATTCTTTCACTCACAAAATAATCTTACTTATCTCAACATATGAAATGTAACCTACTTCACCAATTATTATTTATTTACTTATTTTATTGTGATTACTTATGGAGTATATTGTGAATAAATTGAGAACAGGAAATGAACAAAAGTTTTAGCAACTGTTATGTAAAAGAAAAGGGGTAGGATTAAATAAGCTCTGCTTCTTCCTACTCCTTTTCGAACATGTTGAAAAGAGAAACTGGAGATTGTGATGTATCATGTTGTATGCTTGCATGTTCGAAATAAACTCAAACTCAACAGTGGTGAACATGCCCTTTCCCAACTACTTTGGCACGTGTTACAGCCATGAAATTGTAAGATAGTTATTATTTGCAAAAAAAAAATAAAGTTTATGAGTTTGAACATCAAATATCTTGTCTTTGTAGTGCATTCAATTGAATATGGGTTGAAAATGATTTGCAAATCATTGTATTCCGTTTATATTTACATCTAACACAATTTCCCAACTCATATGGAAACGGGGTTTGTACAAGAAGGAGAAACACGGGCATGTCTGGATGACTCGCCTCCATCTTTTCACTGGTTACCTCCGAGTTACAATACCGCTTGTTATGAAGCTGGTTGTGGCACGTTCTTTCTGACGTCACTTCCTGTGTGGGGCGCGGTTTTTCTGGCGTCACTTCTTCTCCGAACTCAGTTTGCAAACGATCAATGAGTCCATACCAAGCTAAGAGCCTAGATTCAAGAAATACATGGCGCACTTACCCGTGTAAAACATTATCCAGAGAGGGGAACTATTTGTTTAACAGGGCCTTAGACTCTGCCTACCGCGGCCCCAAGGTAAATTGAGTTTGAGGCCCCCTGTATCACAGCAGGGGTCGTGCAAACATGCAAACCTGATAACACCTGCAAAGCTGATCTGCTAAACGTGTGCAAAGAGGATTGTGTCTGTAAGTAAGCAGAATAAGCAGCACAATCCTTTTTGCGTCTCTGCCTTCATTAATATGCTAAATGTATGCTGATCGTCAGAACGCCAACAATACTGGAAGGAGAAAATGCAAGTATAATCATTTAGTACACGCAGCCTGATTTACTAAACTAGAACGGATTGCGGCTCCTAAGTTACTGTCTTTATTGATTTAGCATGTCTGAAAAGTTATGTGCAAACTGACAGTTCCACATAATGGACAGATGACAATTCTCCATCCTACGTGTCTCAACATATTTGGACAGATATACATAAAAAATATTAGACATATCTATTCAGCAACATCCTTTTTTAACTTTATACTCCATGCGGGTTGACTTACAAGGCTGATTAAAAATAATTGAATTGATGCATTTGTGTCTTTTAAATGGTGTTAATTTTTTCAAATAGAATATATATTAACATAACTAATACATGAAAAAACTTTTGAGCACATAAATGCAGCCTCTCTCCCATGAGCGCACTTTCACAACGCTAAAAAAAAAAGAAAAAAAGAAGGATTTCAATGGAGATACACAGCACGAGTCCGACTGCTTCTAAAACGCTTCTAAAACGGCCATAAAAAGTGGTACTTGTCTCCTGTATGTTTAAAACCATCTCCGTGGTAAACGCCACATATAGTACGTGCAAAATCCTCATTGAAATTACTTTTCTATTGTACACACAGTGTTAGTAGATCACACGCAACACTCCCACTTATAGTACACACAATTTTAGATATTGCACACACTGTTTAGTATTATTTGGATCTTAGTAAATCAGGCCCTTGGTGTGTACAAATGCATATCTTAGTAGCTAAGATGGTAATGTGTTTATACAAGTTTACATTGGAGAATGTTGTTTAAATTGGGAAAGACGTTAATGTCTCTCGTGTTCATGTTAAAGGGGAACATTATCACCAGACCTATGTAAGCGTCAATATATACCTTGATGTTGCAGAAAAAAGACCATATATTTTTTTAACCGATTTCCGAACTCTAAATGGGTGAATTTTGGTGAATTAAACGCCTTCTAATATTCGCTCTCGGAGCGATGACGTCACAATGTGACGTCGCATCGGGAAGCAATCCACCATTTTCTCAAACACTGAGTCAAATCAGCTCTGTTATTTTCCGTTTTTTCGACTGTTTTCCGTACCTTGGAGACATCATGCCTCGTCGGTGTGTTGTCGGAGGGTGTAACAACACGAACAGGGACGGATTCAAGTTGCACCAGTGGCCCAAAGATGCGAAAGTGGCAAGAAATTGGACGTTTGTTCCGCACACTTTACCGACGAAAGCTATGCTACGACAGAGATGGCAAGAATGTGTGGATATCCTGCGACACTCAAAGCAGATGCATTTCCAACGATAAAGTCAAAGAAATCTGCCGCCAGACCCCCACTGAATCTGCCGGAATGTGTGAGCAATTCAGGGACAAAGGCCCTCGGTAGCACGGCAAGCAATGGCGGCAGTTTGTTCCCGCAGACGGGCGAGCTAAACCCCCTAGATGTCTTGGCTCACACCGTCCCGAAGATGATCAAGAGAAGAATATCGACCCTAGCTTCCCTGGCCTGCTGACATGAGGGTATGTCTACAGAATATATTAATTGATGAAAATTGGGCTGTCTGCACTCTCAAAGTGCATGTTGTTGCCAAATGTATTTCATATGCTGTAAACCTAGTTCATAGTTGTTAGTTTCCTTTAATGCCAAACAAACACATACCAATTGTTGGTTAGAAGGCGATCGCCGAATTCGTCCTCGCTTTCTCCCGTGTCGCTGGCTGTCGTGTCGTTTTCGTCGGTTTCGCTTGCATACGGTTCAAACCGATATGGCTCAATAGCTTCAGTTTCTTCTTCAATTTCGTTTTCGCTACCTGCCTCCACACTACAACCATCCGTTTCAATACATGCGTAATCTGTTGAATCGCTTAAACCGCTGAAATCCGAGTCTGAATCCGAGCTAATGTCGCTATAGCTTGCTGTTCTTTCCACCATGTTTGTTTGTTTGTGTTGGCTTCACTATGTGACGTCACAGGAAAATGGACGGGTGGTTAAAATCAGGCATTTTGAAGCTTTTTTTAGGGATATTGCGTGATGGGAAAAATTTTGAAAAAAACTTCGAAAAATATAAAAAGCCACTGGGAACTGATTTTTAATGGTTTTAACCACTCTGAAATTGTGATATTGTTCCCCTTTAACATTTAAGCTAGATACCGCTAGCTTGTTCCCCATTTAATGAGCAGTGTCATCAGTCCATGAGTTTATCAGTGTTATCAATCACATTTTTCAGTTTTTGTTGATTTAGACGGCAACCACTGGACCAATGTTTTTTTGTTGTTTTGCATCTTCGGCAATGACATTTGCATTTTTTTGTGTGGCAGGGTTCCTGCCACCCTCCTCAAAGTTGCTTAGTGTCAGTAAAAGCGATACAGACCCCCTCAGGACATGACAGAGGTGTCAATCAGCTAGTTGTAAGTCCAAGTATCATCTCAAAAGTTATGAAAATATTTCATGAAGGTTGAAAAGTTACTAAGTGCTGCTTTGGAACGGTAATACTAACCGTGCAAAGTTTTACCGCTGTTTATCATTATACCAGTTATAGTTACATCCCTAATATCTATAATACACTGCTGTGTAAAGACAAAAAAGGAAATATCTCATATACCGTATTTTTCGGAGTATAAGTTGCACCGGAGTATAAGTCGCATTTTTGGGGGAAATTTATTTGATAAAAGCCAACACCAAGAATAGACATTTGAAAGGCAATTTAAAATAAATAAAGAATAGTGAACAACAGGCTGAATAAGTGTACGTTATATGAGGCATAAATAACCAACTGAGAACGTGCCTGGTATGTTAACGTAACATATTATGGTAAGAGTCATTCAAATAACTATAACATATAGAACATGCTATACGTTTACCAAACAATCTGTCACTCCTAATCGCTAAATCCCATGAAATCTTATAAGTCTAGTCTCTTACGTGAATGAGCTAACTAATATTATGATATTTTACGGTAATGTGTTAATAATTTCACACATAAGTCGCTCCTGAGTATAAGTCGCACCCCCGGCCAAACTATGAAAAAAACTGCGACTTATAGTCCGAAAAATACGGTACCTAGTGTCCACATCTGACAGTTAAAAAGGAAAATCATTATTCAAGTCAATCAAGTCATTTTGTCATCAGATGAAGCAAAAAAGGAAGACAATAAAGGGAATGTTCAGCCTGCTCTGTGTCACCAACTTAAAAGACTTTGTGCAAGGTCCAAGATGATTTAATTATGCTGCAGAAAGCATCAGACCAGCTGTAGCAACAAGACACGTCTGTCTCCTGCTGATAAGTAAACAAAGCATTTCTCACGCAATCATTTAAGGCGCTGGAGTCCACTTTACGCACCTTCTTTGTCAATGTTTTTTGTCAGAAACGTGTGCACATGACCAAAAATACAAATGCAATATAACAAGCAGGGCTGGGCTGTGGATTTTATTCCTGTTTTTAATTTTGGCTTCTCACAATCATAAAAATTCGATTAAAAAAAAAAACGATTAATTGTGAATGCAAATTCCAGAGCTTTTAACAGTGGAACAGACAATTGAGCACACGTGAGACAAAAAAAAAAGTCTACTAGAAGTTTGGGATCCGACCACGGTTGCTACTTTTTATTTGATACAGCGCTAGTATGCCTAGTCAACAATCACTAAACTCAATAAAAAAAGTAAGGCCATATGATTTCGGCGTTAACGTAACCGCGGACAGGTTGTGCAAAATTTAGCTTGCAAACAATATATTTTATTTTTATTATGGGTTTGTTTTATTTAACTTGGCATTTAAAAGTTTACATTTCAATTACAATGTTAAAATATATAACAAATACAAGTTTATCACATTTGAAAGAGTACACTTGCATTATTATTATGTATTATCCTTACATTAGTGGTTAATTAGGCCTCATAAAAATTATTACAATCATAGCATTTATCGACAATTTGTAGGTCAATATTTCGTCAAGCAACTCAACCTTTATCCCTTCTATAATGCTACTGTAAGAAAAGAGCTTAGAGACACTCGTCTGTCATTTGGCAACACTTTGAACACCACTGATTAACTTATTTCACCAGTAATGCAAAGTGTGGTCTGGGGGTCATTTGCTGAACCCAGTTTTTAAATGGTGCCTTTGCATGGAAAATAAATAAACAGTAGAAAACTGCAAACATGGGAAAACAGAGCACAAAGGCATAACGTAATGAGAGAAGTCCGAAATATTTATACTAATAAGTACAATCAAAAACGATTTGTCTTTAAATATTTGTTTTAGCCTTTTTATTTGCCTGTTTCATAAATTACAAGATGACGTCACACTACCACCATATTGAAAGAATATCAAGAACAATACAGAAGGTTCAATGTCACTGTTATTTATTTTTAGAATGTAAAATAGTTGACTGTATTTCTTATTTATGACCATATTCATCATTACAGCATTGTTTGTTTTGATATACTATAGATCACAGCTGTTCTTTTTAATGTATTTGTGTGTTGAACTGATAAAAAAAAAAGCATATTTAAAAAACATTTACATAAATCAAACAAATTGTTGGCTATAAATTGTAATAAAGTACATTTATTATTATCAATCAAAAATATTGAAATTAAACAATTTGGTGCATTTGCAAACAGCTAAAATGATGTACAAAGCAAACTATAACCTGATACCCAAGAATGTACAACAATTCTTCTCAACAAAAGAGGAGAATATAACCTTAGAGGAAAATCAAATGTAAAGCATTTGTATGCTCGTACAACACTTAAAATCTTTAACATATCTGTATGTGGAATTAAATTATGGGATATATTAAGCAAATAAATCAAACAAAGCACCAATATGATTCAGTTTAAGAAACTACAAGTGTTCACAAAGTACAAAGAACAATAATAAATAACTTGAACCCTTTTTTTTTTAGATAAAGATTTATGTATTTAATATTTCTTTGCTTACTATGGTATATTACTTATTTATTATTTATTCACTGTTCTGTTGCAGAGAACAAGGAAATGGGATAAAATTGCTATGGTATGAAAAAGGGGTACGATTAAATAAGCTCAGCTTCTTCCTACTCCTTTTCGGACGTGCTGTAAAGAAACAACTGGAAATATGTGATGCATTACATTGTATAGTATGCATGTTCGAAATAAACTGAAACTGAACTGAATTATTATTATTATTATCATTTTTTTAATAACATTTGCTATTATCGTGATTAATTATGGACAAAATGTGATTAAATTCAAATTCAATATTTTAACTGTTTGACAGCCTTGGATTAAATTTAAGGGGACCAATGATGAATTTTGTCTTTTCGGACTTAAATAAATAAATGCTGTTACAATGTTGGATATGTATGTTAAACAATGCCAAAGCATCAAATCAAAAAGGTTCATGCATTTTGGCGTGAGCTTGCACGCATATTTGGATGCCTCTTCTCGCATATGTCTTTCTTGTCGCTCCTTCTCACAGAGACGTAAACCAAGCGCACCTACCAGAGAGGTAGCGACATGGTAACGTTAGCTGTGATGCTAACGGTGAGGTGCGGGTGGTAATACGAGAGAGAGATGGTGCGAATCTGGTAACAAATGGAGGAATAATTAATTACCAAGAAAAACAGCACGGGATCCATCGTCCAGCTGTGGTTTGGCTTCAAGCGGGAATATGTTCAACATTCATGCGGTAAAAGCGTTGCTACAAAAAGTAGCAGCACGGCTAATGTAGCATGGTTTGAAAAGTCACTCGCTAGAGAATAAGGAGTACTTGAAACTCCGCATGTCAACATCTCTGGCCAATGCCACACCAACAAAATACCTAAGCAACTATTTCCAGATCAACACCGTATGAAAAAAAAAAAGAGTCAACAACAGAAATAGATAACGTCCGCAGGAACCTATTATGCAGCTCATTTTAATTTGAAAGTTATTGAAAGTTATCTTGCGAAACATCATGCACAAAAGTGCACTTTATTTGTTTTTAACTATTGTAGTGGCGTTCTGTAAAAAAAAAAGTGCACTTTAATTGAGTGTTGTTTTGATATGTCATCTTGGTGACATCATGCACAAAAGTGCACTAACAGCTTGTTTTAAAATGTCTCTGACAATCTTGCACTTTCTGTTTTGGAAATGACATGAATGTTTGTGCCACTGCTTGATAACTGTTTAATAAATACACTTTTGGTCAATTGACTTAGTTGTGATTTCCCTCTCTGCATGAAAGTTTAAAAGTAACATACATTAATGCAGTATGAACAAGAATGTTTTAATGTAGACTAGGGATGTCCGATAATGGCTTTTTGCCGATATCCGATATTGTCCAATTCTTTAATTACCGATACCGATATCAACCGATACTGATATATACAGTCGTGGAATTAACACATTATTATGTCTAATTTGAACAACCAGGTATGGTGAAGATAAGGTCCTTTTTAAAAAATATGAATAAAATAAAATAAGATAAATAAATTAAAAACATTTTCTTGAATAAAAAAGAAAGTAAAACAATATAAAAACAGTTACATAGAAGCTAGAAATTAATGAAAATGAGTAAAATTAACTGTTAAAGGTTAGTGCTATTAGTGGACCAGCAGCACGCACAATCATGTGTGCTTACGGACTGTATCCCTTGCAGACTGTATTGATATATATTGATATATAATGTAGGAACCAGAATATTAATAACAGAAAGAAACAACCCTTTTGTTTGAATGAGTGTGAATGGGGGCGGGAGGTTTTGGGGGTTGGTGCACTAATTGTAAGTGTATCTTGTGTTTTTTTAAAAACAAAAAAAACAACAAAAAAAACGATACCGATAATAAAAAAAACGATACCGATAATTTCCAATATTACATTTTAAAGCATTTATCTCTAATGTAGACACATAGAATCATCATACTGCTGTGATTATATGCATCAACTGTTCATCCAAGGCTAAGGCAAAATATCGAGATATATATCGTGTATCGCAGGTGTGTCAAACTCAAATACAGAGTGGGCCAAAATTTAAAACTGAACAAAGCCGCGGGCCAAGGTTGAACAAATTAACCTTTTTAATAGGGACCCTAACAAGTTTTGCATTAAATATTGAACAAGCAAGGCTTATATAACTGTATAGTGACATGCAAAATCGAGTTTCAAATAATAATAATAATAATAATTAAAAAATATCAATGGCATATCAAATTCAATTTAAATAAAAATTGAATGCCTCTTTTCTATTTGCAGCCTTCTGAGGTAAATATCAACATTAACTTTTTCCAGAGGCTAATAAATTTGAAAATAAAATAACAATGAATAAACCAACCATTCAGGACTTTAAACTGCTCAGTTTGCAACACACTGATCTAATCTGATGTGCCCAAGCCAGATACCTGCCATCTTTTCTTGGATGCTAGTTCATTAATGTCGGGGCTCAGGCTTTGAGCTGAAGCAACCCTCATTATCGAACAAAGGTGTTCATCAGTCATTATATCTCGTATTCCACAGTCTTGGGGGCGTGCCTTAAAGGCACTGCTTTTAACGTCCTCTACGAGCTGACGTCACGTCCGCTTTTCATCCCTTCTAACAACGTGCCCGCCCAGTCACAAGATATGAGCGGCTTCTGTACGCACACACACGTAAATGCAAAGCATACTTCAGCAACAGCGATACAATTTACACTGAGAGTAGCCGTATAAGCAACTTTAACATTGTTAGAAATATACGCCACACTGTGAATCCACACCAAACAAGAATGACCAACACATTTTAGGAGAACATCCGCACAGTAACACAACATAAACACAACAGAACAAATACCCAGAACCCTTTGCAGCACTAACTCTTCCGGGACGCTACAATATACACCCCCGCTACCACCCATGGTGTATCGTGACATGGCCTAAAAATATCGAAATATTAATAAAAGGCCATATTGCCCAGCCCTACAATGCCATCATAAAGCCTACTGTAACGCTCAATTAAACAAAGAACATCACTAATCTGTGCTAGCACTGTCGCTAACACGAGTGTAGGGCTGGGCTATATGGATCAAAACTCATATCCCGATATAGTCTGGCCCATAACTTAACCCATAAAGGAAATATTCTTTGACGTACCTAAATATCTCCACCATGCCTTGATTTAAAATTTTGGGGACTGATGGGAATCCCAAACACACAAAAACAAGTACCAACAAGTAAGACAAGTAGGTTTTGCATAATAGGATGCCAACTTAAGAGGTGTTTTGAGACAATAAAAAAAAAAAAAAAAAAAAAAGATTTGAAAATAATATGACAAAATTCAAATATAATCTCCAATCTTCTTTAAAACAATATTTAGCTATGTTCAATTCTCTAGCTAACAAAAACACAAACAAAATATGGAAAAAGTACCCTGGTTTAAGAAGATATGTTTAAAGGTCAGCAGCAATATCAAAATAGTTGACCTTTGACAATAAACATTATTAGAGGACATACACACAAAGATTTTAGCCAGAAACACCAACCTACCAACTGTGTCATGATGCTGTGTGACCGTCTGTGTTCTGAAAATTACTTTTAAAATCAAAAAAGTGATTGAATAATTAACGGAATTACTCTTTAATAAATGTGACTAATTTTTAGGGAAAGTAATTATTGCGTTACACTGAGAAAAAAAAATGCAATTATCTGGCATAATGCAGTTGAGTTAAGTGTCATATGACAGCCTTTTAGAAGGTGGTGCATGTTGCCTAGTGATGTGAGACATCAGCGGGTCTCACAGTCACAGGTGAAATTGAGCTGTTTTTGTTAGCTTTGCAGGCTAGCAGCGGCAGTTTGTCGGCTCTGACGGCAGCTCTTTTGAATCTTTCACTGGTTTGGGTTACCTCCGCTTAATAAATAGATTGAATGTGCTTCCAATAGTCTTTCGACCTACGTAGTTACTAGTGCGCAGTGCAGTTTGTTTGTGTCAAGTTTTAAGGTGGTGAAAAATTATTTTTTTTACCTGACCACTTCCTCCAACTAAGATGTTCTTTCCTGTGTTGGCAAGGCTGAGTCAGCCTGAGTGTGTGAACTAGGAGGAGCAGGGGCAGGAGGAAGGCACACACAGCTCCGAGCACACACAGAATGATGTGGACGTCCGCGTAAATCACTTGTCCATTTGGTTATGAGTTTATTTAAAACATGTTATACAGGTGGGCGAAATAAATTTTCTCCAGTTTGAATAAATTTGGATGAATTTATTTTAGGAGCAATATGTGATGAAAGGGTTGAAATCCTTATTCACACGTGTGACAGTTTTGTCACAGTCGCACGCATTTGCGAGTAAATCTGTCACACCGTACACCCTTGAGGCACTTTGCCCCTTGTTTTCGCCCTCCGTCCTTGGTTTTGCTCGTTCACATCAATCAAGAGGCGTCCGAATTATCCGCCAGGTAAGAGGGAAGGGCGACGTACCTCCCTCGAAGCGAAGTGAGCTCACAGACCTGCCTACATGATCGAGTGCCTGGAGAAAAATGGCAGACCAGAAACCCAGAGAAGCGTACAAATCTAAGTAATAAGCGTAATTAATGATTTTCATAACAGTGACACTTGTGGTTTAGTCAGACTTCAAACCTTTTCTACTACACGTAAATATTGGTGTTAAACACAATGAAACACATTTAGATGCGACAGCACTTGCATATTTCGCAAAAAACATCTTTTAAAGGGGAACATTATCACAATTTCAGAAGGGTTAAAACCATTAAAAATCAGTTCCCAGTGGCTTATTTTATTTTTCGAAGTTTTTTTAAAAATTTTACCCATCACACAATATCCCTAAAAAAAGCTTCAAAGTGCCTGATTTTAACCATCGTTATATACAACCGTCCATTGTCCTGTGACGTCACACAGTGATGCCGATACAAACAAACATGGCGGATAGAACAGCAAGGTATAGCGACATTAGCTCGGATTCAGACTCGGATTTCAGCGGCTTAAGCGATTCAACAGATTACGCATGTATTGAAACGGATGGTTGTAGTGTGGAGGCAGGTAGCGAAAACGAAATTGAAGAAGAAACTGAAGCTATTGAGCCATATCGGTTTGAACCGTATGCAAGCGAAAACGACGAAAACGACACGACAGCCAGCGACACGAGAGAAAGCGAGGACGAATTCGGCGATCGCCTTCCAATCAACGATTGGTATGTGTTTGTTTGGCATTAAAGGAAACTAACAACTATGAACTAGGTTTACAGCATATGAAATACATTTGGCAACAACGTGCACTTTGAGAGTGCAGACAGCCCAGTTTTCATCAATTAATATATTCTGTAGACATACCCTCATCCGCTCTCTTTTCCTGGGGGTCTGGCGGCAGATTTCTTTGACTTTATCGTTGGAAATGCATCTGCTTTGAGTGTCGCAGGATATCCACACATTCTTGCCATCTCTGTCGTAGCATAGCTTTCGTCGGTAAAGTGTGCGGAACAAACGTCCAATTTCTTGCCACTTTCGCATCTTTGGGCCACTGGTGCAACTTGAATCCGTCCCTGTTCGTGTTGTTACACCCTCCGACAACACACCGACGAGGCATGATGTCTCCAAGGTACGGAAAACAGTCAAAAAAACGAAAAATTACAGAGCTGATTTGACTCGGTGTTTGTAATGTGTTTGAGAAAATGGCGGATTGCTTCACGTTGTGACGTCATCGCTCCGAGAGCGAATAATAGAAAGGCGTTTAATTCGCCAAAATTCACCCATTTAGAGTTCGGAAATCGGTTAAAAAAATATATGGTCTTTTTTCTGCAACATCAAGGTATATATTGACGCTTACATAGGTCTGGTGATAATGTTCCCCTTTAAATGGTATTTTTCCTAATAAAGACAAGCAGGAAAAAAAGAGCACGGGCAAAGCAAAGCCGAACATCGCATGTTACGGCATCTTGAAAACAAAAAATTGCCGAATCTGTGTTACGTCACTGCTAGCAAATGGCGAGGTTTGATGACGTAGCGAGACTCGATCGACGTCCGTATAAGGGCATATTCGCAATACTTCGCCGTGGCACTCGAGCCAAGGGGAGGGTAAAGTAGAAGAGGCAAGGAGGAGGTGCGGGAATTGCAATTGAGCTTTAATTAAACATTAACTCAAGCTCTAAGCCAGAGGGGGAGGAGCTCCTCCACTTCCGCTTCAGGCCAGGACAAAAACATAAAAAAGTAGTATGAAGTATTAGTTTCATCCAATCTTGGCATAAGCATAATAACATTTTTTTTACGCTGAGTCTGAATCGATTAGCGAGAGTGCAAGTGTACCTAATGTTGTTACCGGGTGAATCTATATGTTTATTTTTGACCGTGTCTGGGTAAAAAAATCAAAAAAAATAACAGTGACCACTTCAAGATATCCATTCATCTATCCATCCATTTTCTACCGCTTGTCCCTTAAGGGATGGTGGGGGGTGCTGGAGGCTATCTCAGCTGCACACGGGCAAAAGGCGGGGTACACCCTGGACAAGTCGCCACCTCATCGCAGGGCCATATATTATATTCAAACAGTGTACATTTTAAAAATATATATTATGGTGCTTTTGGGGCTTGGTTTGATTTGCAATTTGGGAATGTCTCAAGAATCAAACATCATGCAGACGGACTCGAAAGACGGGTCAGAAAAGTGACGAAGGAACAAAATGTACACAAAATTCACACCACGGCATATCCAATTCGTATTATCTAGACCACAAAGAAGTGTTTTAAATGATGATTTTAATCTACCTAGGTTCCCTTTAAATAAGCCTACTGCTGCTCGAGATAACAAGCCTGCATATCCCAGGTGCTGATCCATGGCGCCTTGGCGTCCATGATTTACTTTCTGTTATCTCAGTTGTGGCGGCTTTTGTTTGGAGATAAACACAGTAAGTGGCGCGGGGAGTGTTGAGGTCCCACCTCACGCACAGCAGCTGCCATGTTGCGTGTACTGAGTACTGTGGCTGTAATCCTGTCGTTTGGTTTTGGGGCTCCCGGTTTGGTGGCGACTGCTTGAGAGGCCTCCGCCCTATGTGCCCATGGGACAGTTTTTTTCCTTAAACGCAAAATATCATCACGTTTTAATGATGCGAGATCTTGTTACAATCCTAGTGATGAGTATAAATCAGGGGTCCCCAAGCTACCAAGCTACGGCCCGCGGGCCAGATACGGCCCGCCAGCATCCATAATCCGGCCCGCGAGTAGTCCAGAGTAAAAAAAATAATAAAAAAAATAAAAACTTTTTTTTTTTTTTTAGTTTATCCATCAATCCATTTTTTACCGCTTGTTACTGGGTCTCCAAGGCCAGGGGTCGGCAACCCGCGGCTTCAGAGCATGCAAGTGACGAAAGTGACGTCATATTGAAGATTTACGATCACTAATATTTAGGTCTATTTTTTCAATGCCTGGCTGGCGGTCGACTGACACAAACCTCTGCGATCGATCAGTAGCTCGCGATCGACGTAATGGGCACCCCTGTTATAGATTACAAATCAATCCTCTCACCTTGATGGGAGAAATTGTGGCCAAAAACCGACAAGTTTATACACTTTGACAGCCAACTTAGACGCAGTAATGGCAAAAAAGACCGGAAAACACGCCCGGTTCCAGCAACATTTTTTCTTCCCAAGGGGAACATATCAACATCCTAACAGTCGGTATCCCAGTGAGAGAAGACATTGTACAGTAAGTAATGTTTTCTTAAGTTTGTTGACTCTCATGAAGTCTGCATAATTAGTAGTAGTTATTGTTGAAGAGGAAACGCGAACGTTGTGATGCGTTTGGGAAAGGGATGCACTGCTGTATGATTAAAATGACAAAAATATGTAAATATTACATACAATTATAAATGTGCCTGTTACTACATTAAATATATATACTTACAGTGTGCATGCAAAACGATGGAAGTTTATAGAGCTTAGTTAAAAGATCTAAATGTGTGTATAACGTGATAATAATGATAACTAGAGACGCATTTATCGGCCGATAACATCGGCAGGCCGATAAATGCGTTAAAATGTAATATCGGAATTTATCGGTATCGGGTTTTTTTTTTTTTATCGGTATCGTTTTTTATTTTTTTATTTTACTTTTTTTTATTAAATCAACATAAAAAACACAAGATACACTTACAATTAGTGCACCAACCCAAAAAACCTCCCTCCTCCATTTACACTCATTCACACTCATTCACACAAAAGGGTTGTTTCTTTCTGTTATTAATATTTCTGGTTCCTACATTATATATCAATATATATCAATACAGTCTGCAAGGGATACAGTCCGTAAGCACACATGATTGTGCGTGCTGCTGGTCCACTAATAGTACTAACCTTTAACAGTTAATTTTACTAATTTTCATTAATTACTAGTTTCTATGTAACTGTTTTTATATTGTTTTACTTTCTTTCTTATTCAAGAACATTTTTTTAATTTATACATCTTATTTTATAAAAAATTTAAAAAAGTACCTTATCTTTACCATACCTGGTTGTCCAAATTAGGCATAATAATGTGTTAATTCCACGACTGCATATATCGGTTGATATCGGTATCGGTTGATATCGGTATCGGTAATTAAAGAGTTGGACAATATCAGAATATCGGATATCGGCAAAAAGCCATTATCGGACATCCCTAATGATAACCAATATAATTTTGGTCATGATCATGATTTGTTTGTACCATTCCATCTCGACCCACTACACTTGTACAGGAATAATTCAGTGAGCTGTCATTTTGAATTAATTATTAGAATGTATGGTAAGCCAGTGGTTCCCCTACATGAAATTGCTAGTGGCACTCCGCTTCCCCTAAAATATGAATAAAGGTGATCAAATCTGTTCTTTTGTGTTTACAGTTCATCGATTAAATATGAATGAGAAGTGGGCTCTGCCTCAGCTAGCCGAGTTCCGCATGATAGGATTAGCTGTCAGAGGTAGGGCTGGGCGATAAGGCCTTTTATTAATATCTCAATATTTTTAGGCCATGTCACGATACACGATATATATCTCGATATTTTGCCTTAGCCTTGAATGAACACTTGATGCATATAATCACAGCAGTATGATGATTCTATGTGTCTACATTAAAACATTATTGTTCATACTGCATTAATATATGCTCATTTTAAACGTTCATGCAGAGAGAGAGAAACCACAACTAAGTTAATTGACCAAAAATGTATTTATTAAACAGTTATTAAGCAGTGGCACAAACATTCATGTCATTTCAAAACAGAACGTGCAAGATTGTCAGAGACATTTTAAAACAAGCTATTAGTGCACTTTTGTGCATGATGTCACTAAGATGACATATCAAAACAACACTAAATTAAAGTGCACTTTTTGTACAGAACGCCACTACAATAGTTTAAAACAAATAAAGTGCACTTTTGTGCATGATGTCACACAAGATATTACAATAACTGTCAAATAAAAATGAGCTGCATAATAGGAAATCAAATAGTATATGTCCTTCGCTATGTGGTAGGTTCCTGTGGACGTTATCTCCTTCTGTTGTTGACTATTTTTTCATACGGTGTTGATGTGAAATTTGTTGCTTGGGCATTTTTTGGTGTGGCACCGAACGGAGATGTTGACATGCGGAGTTTCAAGCACTCCTCATTCTCTAGCGAGTGACTTTTCAAATCATGCTACAAATTAGCAGTAATGCTACTTTTGTAGCAAGGCTTTAGCCGCATACTTGACATATTACTGTTGTCTGTTCAACATTGCCCCGCTTGAAGCCAAACCACCGCCAGACGATGGACCCCGTGCTGTTTTTCTTGGGAATTAATTCTTCCTTCATTTGTTACCAGATTGGCACCTTCTTTCTCTCATATTACCACTCGCACCGCACCGCTAGCATCACAGCTAACGTTAGCCATTCCGCTACATGTCTGCTCCGCGAGGGCGTATGACGTTGCACGCGCGCTTGTTTTATCTCTCTGTGAGAAGGAGAGACAATAAAGAGTGAGAAGAGCCTGTAGTGCATGGGTGTCAAACGCTGGCCCGCGGGCCAAATTTTCGTCCAGTCCAACGAGTGCTGGCCCAGTTACATTATATGTGCGGCTTTGGCACGCACACAGAAGTGAATGCAACGCATACTTGATCTTCAGCGATACAGGTTACACTGAGGGTGCCAGTATATAAAAAACTTTAACATTGTTAGAAATATACGCCACACTGTGAATCCACACCAAACAAGAATGACAAACACATTTTGGGAGAGCATCCGCACAGTAACACAACATAAACACGAACAAATACCCAGAACCCCTTGCAGCACTAACTCTTCCGGGACGCTACAAGGTTGGTGTGTGTGTGTGTGTGTGTGTGTGTGTGTGTGTGTGTGTGTGTGTGTGTGTGTGTGTGTGTGTGTGTGTGGGGTGGGGTGTTTGGAGGTAGCGGGAGTGTATATTGTAGCGTCCCGGAAGAGTTAGTGCTGCAAAGGGTTCTGGGTATTTGTTCTGTTGTGTTTATGTTGTGTTACTGTGCGGATGTTCTCCCAAAATGTGCTTGTCATTCTTGTTTGGTGTGGATTCACAGTGTGGCGTATATTTCTAACAATGTTAAAGTTGCTTATACGGCCACTCTCAGTGTAAACTGTATCGCTGTTGATGAAGTATGCGTTGCATTCACGTGTGTGCGTACAGAAGCCGCTCATATCTTGTGACTGGGCGGGCACGTTGTTAGAAGGGATGAAAAGCGGACGTGACGCCATCTCGTAGAGGACGTTAAAAGCAGTGCCTGTAAGGCACGCCCCCAAGACTGTGGAATACGAGAAATAATGACTGATGAACACCTTCGTTCGATAATGAGGGTTGCTTCAGCTCAGAGCCTGAGCCCCGACATTAATGAACTAGCATCCAAGAAAAGATGGCAGGTATCTGGCTTGGGAACATCAGATTAGATCAGTGTGTTGCAAACTGAGCAGTTTAAAGTCCTGAATGGTTGGTTTATTCATTATTTTATTTTCAAATTTATTAGCCTGTGGAAAAAGTTAATATAAATATTTACCTCAGAAGGCTGAAAATAGAAAAAAGGCATTTAATTTGTATTTAAATTGTATTTGATATGCCATTGATATTTTATAATTATTATTATTATTTCGAAACTCGATTTTGCATGTCACTATAAAGTGATATAAGCCTTGCTTGTTCAATATTCAATGCAAACCTTGTTTGGGTCCCTATTAAAAGGTTAATTTGTTCAACCTTGGCCCGCGACTTTGTTCAGTTTTAAATTTTGGCCCACTCTGTATTTGAGTTTTACACCCCTGCTGTAGTGTAATGCCCGCAGCTAAAAGCAACTGTGTGAGAGCGTATACTCGAATATCACGATATAGTCATTTTCTATATCGCACAGAGGCAAACCCCCGATATATCGAATATATCGATACATCGTCCAGCCCTAGTCAGAGGCTGAATCCCTTTTTGATTGACAATAAAATGACGCTCTTGACATATAAACCACTGCCAGAGCATTCTTCAACATTGATTTCGAGGTTTGGTGTCAATAAAGAGAATCCTACAATCCTTTAAGTGACGTTTTATTTGTATGTACTATCACCTTAACATTGTTTGTCTGTTATTGGACACTGTATTCGTTAGGTGGGAATCTTTGGGCACCTTACGATTTGATTACGATTCAGGGGCTACGATTTGATTATAAATCGATTATTTATACATCTATGATTATGTTAATATATCACATATATTATTCTAAATGTCCATCAATCCATCCATTTTCTACCGCTTGTCCCTCTTTGGCCCGAGTCGCCATAACTTTGCAGCTTAATGACGTGTGTCGTCTATCTGTTTCATCATATTATAACATTCCAAGGAATGTAGGCTCAGACATGAGTCCCAGTGTCTCTCCTTGTCTCATAAAATGCAACAAGCCACTACAAGAAGATTCAAGCTAGTTTAGCGCTGCGGCTTTGATTGATTGAGACTTTTATTAGTAGGTTGCACAGTGAAGTACATATTCCGTACAATTGACCACTAAATGGTAACACCCGAATAAGTTTTTCAACTTGTTTAAGTCGGGGTCCACTTAAATTGATTCATGATACAGATATATATTATCAAATATATACTAACATCATAATACAGTCACCACACAAGATAATCATCAGGGTATATACATTGAATTATTTACATTATTTACAATTCGGGGTGTGTGTGTGGGGGGGGGGGGGGGGGTTAGGTTTGGTTGTTATCATCAGTCATTAACAATTGAGAACAGAGGAATGGATATTGAAACAGTGTAGGACTGTCTTGGTAGGATACGTACAGCAAGTAGTGGACATGAAGATAGAGAGAGGGATCAGAAGGCATAAGAAAAATATCTGCATTTGATTGTTTACATTTGATTATTAACAACAATCCGGGGAGGGTGTTAGTTTAGGGTTGAAGTTGCCTGGAGGTGTACTTTTATTGCGGTTTTGAAGGAGGATAGAGATGCCCTTTCTTTTATACCTGTTGGGAGCGCATTCCACATTGATGTGGCATAGAAAGAGAATGAGTTAAGACCTTTGTTAGATCGGAATCTGGGTTTAACGTGGTTAGTAGAGCTCCCCCTGGTGTTGTGGTTATGGCGGTCATTTACGTTAAGGAAGTAGTTTGACATGTACTTCGGTATCAGGGAGGTGTAGCGGATTTTATAGACTAGGCTCAGTGCAGGGGCAGCACGGTGGCAGAGGGGTTAGTGCATCTGCCTCACAATACGAAGGTCCTGAGTAGTCTTGGGTTCAATCCCGGGCTCGGGATCTTTCTGTGTGGAGTTTGCATGTCCTCCCCGTGACTGCGTGGGTTCCCTCCGGGTACTCCGGCTTCCTCCCACTTCCAAAGACATGCATCTGGGGATAAGTTGATTGGCAACACTAAATTGGCCCTAGTGTGTGGATGTGAGTGTGAATGTTGTCTGTCTATCTGTGTTGGCCCTGCGATGAGGTGGCGACTTGTACAGGGTGTACCCCGCCTTCCGCCCGTTTGTAGCTGAGATAGGCTCCAGCGCCCCCCGCAACCCCAAAGGGAATAAGCGGTAGTTAATGGATGGATGGATGGAGGCTCAGTGCAAGTTGTTTTACTCTGTCCTCCACCCTGAGCCAGCCCACTTTGGAGAAGTGGGTAGGAGTGAGGTGGGATCTGGGGTGGAGGTCTAGAAGTAATCTGACTAGCTTGTTCTGGGATGTTTGGAGTTTAGATTTGAGGGTACCTGGAGGTGCATGCGTAATCGAAAAAGGGTTGAACGAGAGTTCCCGCCAGAATCTTCATGGTGCTTTTGTTGAACAGAGAGGAGATTCTATAGAGAAATCTCGTTCGTTGGTTGACCTTTTTGAATACCTTGGTTGCCATTTTATCACAGGATAGATTAGCCTCTAGAATGGAACCTAGGTAGGTGACCTCATCCTTCCTGGTGATAACAATGTCACCCACTTTTATAGTGAAGTCATTGACTTTCTTAAGGTTGATGTGGGACCCAAACAGGATGGATTCTGTTTTACCCAAGTGTATGGATAGCTTGTTGTCAGCGAGCCAGGTGCAAGTTCTACAGAGTTCAGCACTGAGGATTTTCTCCACCTGTGACTTGTCCCTGTCTGATACCAGCAGGGCCGAGTCATCAGCAAACAAGAACAATTCACAGTCGCATGCTGATGACAAGTCGTTTATGTATACTAGGAACATTAAAGGCCCCAATATACTGCCTTGGGGGACTCCACAGCTCACTGAGAGAGGGGGGGGGAACACGGTGCCGTTCACCTTTACCACCTGTTCCCTCCCCTCCAAGTAATATTGCATCCAGCTCGATGAGGTTTTGTCAAATCCGATTGCTCTGAGCTTATCCAACAGTATAGCGTGGTCAACGGTGTCAAAGGCCTTCTGAAGATCCAGCATGACCATGCCGCAGTATTTGCCCGCGTCCACCTCATGTTTGATGTGGTCGGTCAGATAGAGAAGGCATGTGTCAGTGGAGTGGTTAGTTCTGAAGCCGGATTGGAATTTGTACATGAGTTTATTGGTGGCAAGGTAACCATCGACCTGTTCATAAACTATTTTTTCCATTACCGTATTTTCCGCACTATAAGCCGCCCCGGGTTATTAGCCGCACCTTCAATGAATGGCATATTTCAAAACTTTGTCCACCTATAAGCCGCCCCGGACTATAAGCCGCGCCTACGCTGCGCTAAAGGGAATGTCAAAAAAACAGTCAGATAGGTCAGTCAAACTTTAATAATATATTAAAAACCAGCGTTCTAACAACTCTGTCCCAAAATGTATGCAAATGTGCAATCACAAACATAGTAAAATTCAAAATAGTGCAGAGCAATAGCAACATAATGTTGCTCGAACGTTAATGTCACAACACACAAAATAAACATAGCGCTCACTTTCTGAAGTTATTCTTCATTCGTAAATCCTTCGAATTCTTCGTCTTCGGTGTCCGAATTGAAAAGTTGGGCAAATGTGGGATCCAAAATGGCCGGTTCCGTCTCGTCGAAGTCATCGGAGTCAGTGTCACTGTTGTACAGCAGTTCTGTGAATCCTGCCTTCCGGAAAGCTCGGACCACAGTTGTGACCGAAATCCATCCCAGGCATTTACGATCCACTGGCAGATGTTGGCGTATGTCGTCCGGCGCTGTCTGCCTGTCTTAGTGAAGGTGTGTTCGCCTTCGGTCATCCATTGTTCCCACGCCGTTCGCAGTCGTGATTTGAATGCCCTGTTGACACCAATATCCAGCGGCTGGAGGTCTTTTGTCAATCCACCCGGAATGACGGCGAGTATTGAATTAAGCGCGCAAGCGTGTCTCTTAATGTGATGTTATGAGCTAGCAAATATAACAACTACACTACCCAGCATGCAACGATAGTGACGAGCATGCGCGGTAGCCCTGAGAAGCGTTGTTGTATGCTGGCAGTTAGAATGTGGTTATGAGCACGCTGTGAGTAAACGTTGAGAACTCAGTTAACACGCCTCGTCTGCATTATTTATAATTAGACAGACAACACACTTAATAGGAGCCATTTTGGGGTCTTTACATAAACACACAAATGGAAATGAAACGTCACATATCCCAGCATGCACCGCGCGCTTCTTCTACGGGGAAAAAAGATGGCGGCTGTTTACCGTAGTTGCGAGACCTAAACTTTATGAAAATTAATATTAATATTAACCCATATATAAGGCGCACCGGACTATAAGGCGCACTGTCAGCTTTTGAGAAAATTTGTGGTTTTTAGGTGCGCCTTAAAGTGCGGAAAATACGGTACTTTCGAAATGGAACTGAGAATAGAAACAGGTCGGTAGTTGCCAGGTTCCAATTTGCTTCCTTTTTTAAAGAGGGGAGTTACTCTTGCTATCTTAAAATCTTTTGGTACTTGGCCTTGTGAAATTGAGAGGTTTATTATGTGCGTGATGATTGGGGCAATGATGGAGGCAGAGTCCCTAAAAATCTGGAGGGGATATTGTCAAGGCCGGTGGCCTTGTTTGGGTGGAGCGCGCTCAATTTTTTAAGCACCTCATCCGCTGAGATCATTTCTAATTTGAAATCATTGTTGGATACTCCTAGCTTTCCGTAGAAGGCTTTAATGTGTTCTACACCAAAGCGACCAGAGGGGGGATTTTGTCTGTAATGAGGGAGTCACCCTCCTTGATGTTGATGTTGGTGAGTCTGGTTTTAAGTTTTTGGCTGCAACTGGGAAGCTGGTTGTTGAGAATTTTCCAGCGCTCACGTGGCTTATTTGTGTTTTCCTCTATTTTGTCGTTAATGTAATTTTTTTTTAAGGATTTAGTCAGGTTAGTTGACTTATTTCTCAATTTATTGCATTGCTTTTTGAGAGTTGAAAGGAGTGATTTGAGGTTGTTATTATTGGGTTGTTTATCTACTTCTGTTTTACACTTTTGGTGTTCGGAGTATTTTCTGTCTCTGTCTAGTAGGTCCGGATTCATCCATGGTTCAGAGTGGGCTTTGATCCTGACTGTTTTCACGGGAGCCATGTCATTTAGTATCTTTAGAAACGCTGTTTTGAAGTGATCCAAGCAACATCGACCAGGTTGCTCGCGGGCACAGGGGACGAGTCCCACTCATCTAATTTTAAATTGAAATTATCACTGGAGTATTTTTTAAGGGATCTGGATTGGGCTGATATGTGGCCATTGGCTTTGGGTTTAGCTATTTTGCGGGTGCAGAAGGTTAGATAGTGGTCGCTAAGACCACAGATCATGACCCCACTATTTTTTATTTTAAGCCGGTCTGAAGTGAGAATGAGATCTATGGTTGATTGGGTGGAATCACACACCCTTGTAGGTAGTGTTATTAGCTGGGAAAGACCGTGTAGGTTACAAATAGAATAGAATAGCTTGTCCTCTACTCCTTCCTCCTGTGTGTGTCCGCAATAACCCAACTAACACATAACATTAAAAAATAGTTAGCTAATATTTCTCCCTTGGTTAGTTAGAACAAAACATAAGCGAACGTTTAGAGAACATTAGCATTAATGCTGCATTTTAGAACCGTTTATATTACTATATTTAACAAGTGTAAATATTCGATGTTTGGACATTTGTCCATCAATTAATGAATCGCTCACGTTCTAAATGTGATACATCAGAGAATCGATATTTTTTCCCACCTGCAGTATTCGTGTGGAGAGAGAATCTAAAAATGAGCTTCCCCTTCTTGAAAGACCTCCAATTAGGGCTGGGAAATATATCGAGTTTGTAAGATATATCGATTTTTTCTAAACAAGATATGAATTAAGAAAATATTGTACTATCGATATAATTTATTTCACGTTAAAATTACCAAACGCCGCTTATTTGTTGTGTTCCTTGTTATCCCCGGCTGCCCCTCCATGGGCTACTAAACCCCTCCCATTTCTCCTTCCCTTGCCATGATGAGTCACGATTGGTTAGGGACAGGCCAATCAGAGGCAAGATAGGGCGGGTCATCGAACCAGGAAGGGAAATCACAAAGTGCCTGCCTGCAAATGTATTTTTTTATATGAGTTTGATACATGTTGTATTATTTGCACAACCATGTTAATTATTTTACGTAGAAATATTTTTCTATTTTATGTATGTTATATAATTCTGTTCTACTTAAACAGTTTATTTTCTGAGCTGTAATACCTATCTTGACTAACTGGGTTAATAAAAGTGTCACTGACTGTTTACAGTACAGTTGTCATTCACTTCAATTTCACTCAATATCGCTCAAAAATAAATATCTTTATATGTACACTTTCACCGAAAAATATATCAAGATATATATCGAATATCGAGTTTAAGTAAAAATATATCGAGATATACTTTTTCGTCCATATCGCCCAGCCCTACCTCCAAGATCAGCAGAAAAAGTCACCTGTTGCTAGTTATTTTTCATTAAAAAAAAGTCACTAAAAGAATTGGAGAAGTCCCTAGAAATTTGAAAAATGGTCAACAAAGTACAATAAGCAGCAACAATGAAAAAAAAAATAGGGCAAAACAATATATGTTAATACTAATTACTGTAATGATAACACTTTTTTTTTTTTTTTTTTTACACGTATTAATTTTTTTTTTGCCTTTTTAAAGAAAATATTTGCATCATTATGCAAATTGCATTATAGCCACGCCCCCACCGCAACAAGTATATTGGCAAGCTGGGGGGAAACCCTGTAGGCCATTGACCTTCCTGTGCTGACCATGCTGTTCCTATTTGAACAAGATTTGGATCAATATTGAGATTCAATCTGTGTTGGCCCTGCAATGAGGTGGCAACTTGTACAGGGCGTATCCCGCCTTCAGCCCAAGTGCAGCCGGGATAAGCTGCCACACCCCCCGCCATTTCGAGAGGGACAAGCGGTAGAAAATGGATGGATGGATACTGTTACAGAGTGATTATTACTGTCTACATTGTTATAATAGTGCTATTATTGTCATTGTGAGCTTTAATTCAAGACAAGCATCTTTTGTTGTTGAAGATATTTTCTAGGACGAGGCATGGGCCGGTTACAAGTTTTGAGGTATACCCTTGTATAGGGTTGTACGGTATACCGGTATTACAAACCCTGTTTCCATATGAGTTGGGAAAATGTGTTAGATGTAAATATAAACGGAATACAATGATTTGCAAATCCTTTTCAACCCATATTCAATTGAATGCACTACAAAGACAACATATTTGATGTTCAAACTCATAAACTTTTTTTTTTTTTTTGCAAATAATAATTAACTTAGAATTGCATTGCTGCAACACGTGCCAAAGTAGTTGGGAAAGGGCATGTTCACCACTGTGTTACATCACCTTTTCTTTTAACAACACTCAATAAACAATTGGGAACTGAGGAAACTAATTGTTGAAGCTTTGAAAGTGGAATTCTTTCCCATTCTTCTTTCATGTAGAGCTTCAGTCGTTCAACAGTCCGGGGTGTCCGCTGTCGTATTTTACGCTTCATAATGCGCCACACATTTTCGATGGGAGACAGGTCTGGACTGCAGGCGGGCCAGGAAAGTACCCGCACTCTTTTTTTATGAAGCCACGCTGTTCATGTGCTGAATGTGGCTTGGCATTGTCTTTCTGAAATAAGCAGGGGCGTCCATGAAAAAGACGGCGCTTACATGGCAGCATATGTTGTTCCAAAACCTGTATGTACCTTTCAGCATTAATGGTGCCTTCACAGATGTGTAAGTTACCCATGCCTTGGGCACTAATGCACCCCCATACCATCACAGATGCTGGCTTTTGAACTTTGCATCGATAACAGTCTGGATGGTTCGCTTCCCCTTTGGTCCGGATGACACGATGTCGAATATTTCCAAAAACAATTTGAAATGTGGACTCGTCAGATCACAGAACACTTTTCCACTTTGCATCAGTCCATCTTAGATGATCTCGGGCCCAGAGAAGCCGGCGGCGTTTCTGGATGTTGTTGATAAATGGCTTTCGCTTTGCATAGTAGAGCTTTAACTTGCACTTACAGATGTAGCGACCAACTGTATTTAGTGACAGTGGTTTTCTGAAGTGTTCCTGAGCCCATGCGGTGATATCCTTTAGAGATTGATGTCGGTTTTTGATACAATGCCGTCTGAGGGATCGAAGGTCACGGTCATTCAATGTTGGTTTCCGGCCATGCCGCTTACGTGGAGTGATTTCTCCAGATTCTCTGAACCTTTTGATGATATTATGGACCGTAGATGTTGAAATCCCTAAATTTCTTGCAATTGCACTTTGAGAAACATTGTTCTTAAAGTGTTTTGACTATTTGCTCACACAGTTGTGGACAAAGGGGTGTACCTCGCCCCATTCTTTCTTGTGAAAGACTGAGCATTTTTTGGGAAGCTGTTTTTATACCCAAGCATGGCACCCACCTGTTCCCAATTAGCCTGCACACCTGTGGGATGTTCCAAATAAGTGTTTGATGAGCATTCCTCAACTTTATCAGTATTTATTGCCACCTTTCCCAACTTCTTTGTCACGTGTTGCTGGCATCAAATTCTAAAGTTAATGATTATTTGCAACAAAAAAAATGTTTATCAGTTTGAACATCAAATATGTTGTCTTTGTAGCATATTCAACTGAATATGGGTTGAAAATGATTTGCAAATCATTGTATTCCGTTTATATTTACATCCAACACAATTTCCCAACTCATATGGAAACGGGGTTTGTATAAGTGGATATCTTTTTATGCTACTGGACACTTGAAAATGAAAACAATCTGCAAAACCTACCATCAACGATGCAGGAATAATATATGGAATGAAAATGAATACAAACAAGACCAAGACCATGCATATTACAAGGAAGATCATCAAAATGCCCACAATTCATATTGAAAACATTGAACAAGTTGAAGAATGTATGTACCGTATTTTCCGCACTATAAGGCGCACCTAAAAACCACAAATTTTCTCAAAAGCTGACAGTGCGCCTTATAACCCGGTGCGCTTTATATATGGATTAATATTAAGATTCATTTTCATAAAGTTTCGGTCTCGTAACTACGGTAAACAGCCGCCATCTTTTTTCCCCGTAGAAGAGGAAGTGCTTCTTCTTCTATGCAAGCAACCGCCAAGGTAAGCACCCGCCCCCATAGAACAGGAAGCGCTTCTTCTTCTACTGTAAGCAACCACCCGCCTGCGTAGAAGAAGAAGAAGCGCGCGGATATTACCGTACGTTTCATTTCCTTTGTGTGTTTACATCTGTAAAGACCACAAAATGGCTCCTACTAAGCGACAGGGATCCGGTTCATGAAAAGACGCAATCTCTCCATCCGCACACGGATTACTATTTCACAGCAACTGCCTAAAGACTTTCAAGAAAAGCTGGCTACTTTCCGTGCATATTGTAAAAACAAGATAGCTGAAAAAAAGATCCGGCCAGAGAACATTATCTGAACATTTTGATATTCCTGTGAACCGCACTGTGGATACAACGGGAGCACGTACGGTGAATATTCGCACCACAGGGAATGAGAAGTCATCCTTCACTGTGGTTCTAACTTGCCATGCTAATGGCCAGAAACTTCCACCCATGGTGATATTCAAAAGGAAGACCTTGCCAAAAGAGACCTTTCCAGCCGGCGTCATCATAAAAGCTAACTCGAAGGGATGGATGAAGAAAAGATGAGCGAGTGGTTAAGGTAAGTTTACGCGAAGAGGCCGGGTGGCTTTTTTTTACGCAGCTCCGTCCATGTTGATATACGACTCCGTGCGCGCCCACATCACGCTGGTTTTTAATATATTATTAAAGTTTGACTGACCTATCTGACTGTTTTTTTGACATTCCTTTAGCGCAGTTAGATGCGGCTTATAACACGGGGCGTCTTATAGGTGGACAAAGTTTTGAAATATGCCGTTCATTGAAGGCGCGGCTTATAACCCAGGGCGCCTTATGGTGCGGAAAATACGGTATATATATATATGTATTTCCCAACTCATATGGAAAAGGAGTTTGTATGTTCACTATTTTATTTAAGGACAAACTTGCAATAAGAAACATGTTTAATGTACCCTAAGATTTTTTGTTAAAATAAAGCCAATAATGCCATTTTTTTTGGTCCCCTTTATTTAGAAAAGTATCGAAATCATTTTGGTACCGGTACCAAAATATTCGTATCGGGACAACACTAACCTGGTATTTAAGAGTAATGTTTTAAAACCCACTAAAAATGTTTCATACCTTCTGCACGATATAAGCGAAAGTGAAAGTTAAAAGTACTTCAGGTCATGTCTAGCTGCAGTGGCAATATCAAGACTCCTCACACTACACACAGTTCTGCATGCTGTATGCCAGATGGAGGAGGCTCGTCCCTTTTCCCTACGTGTTCAATCTGCAGTTTAGGAATGCTAGCACCTGTCTTAAAAATAAAAACTGCCGGGGTGGAGGAAGAAGGTCGTCAAACGTGCTAAACGTGCTTGTGGTCTTGGCAGATGGAGAAAGACACCACATTGAACACAGTGAATCTATAAGAGCACCTACCATTGCTATATTCAAAATGAAGTTAAAGCTGTCTTGACATGAACTAACTTCCCTTTGCATCTGGCATCCGTGACACAAAAACTAACTTGTTACTGAGAAAAATATGGCGTGCTACGATGGCTAACCTACTCAGTGGCCTTGTGGTTAGAGTGTCCGCCCTGAGATCGGTAGGTTGTGAGTTCAAACCTCGGCCGTGTCATACCAAAGACTATAAAAATGGGACCCATTACCTCCCTGCTTGACACTCGGCATCAAGGGTTGGAATTGGGGGTTAAATCACCAAAAATGATTCCTGGGCGTGGCCACCGCTGCTGCTCACTGCTCCCCTCACCTCCCAGGGGGTGATCAAGGATGATGGGTCAAATGCAGAGAATAATTTCGCCACACCTAGTGTGTGTGTGACAATCATTGGTACTTTAACTTTAACTTTAACCAGCTAGGTAACATGATGCAAAGAAAAGAAGCACGGGCATAAATATGTTTTACTTTAACGCTAACGTTATTTGTTATTCTTGAGCCACCTAATGATTACATTGCATTCATTTGCAGTTTGTTTTTTACATAGAAAATATTCACGTTGTCACATGAGTTGCAGGTTTAGCAACAGTAGATTGTATTAAGAACTGCACTTTATCATTTATTAACAAAGGCTTCAGTTATTTACTTTTGGTTTTCTACCTTAAATACATACATATTCATCTAAAACAGAGCTGGGTCCCTTTTTTTCAGGTTTTTTTACTGAATGGGACACCCAAAATGTACATGAAAATAAAGAAAATGGGATTAACTATGAACAATAAAAAACTGAATATTAACAATATATATATATATATATATATATATATATATATATATATATATATATATAGGTGAGGGATCAGACAAAGAGCAGCTCGAAGACCTCCATGAATAATAAAAAACAAGGACCCAGATTTCCCTCGCCCGGACGCGGGTCACCGGGGCCCCCCTCTGGAGCCAGGCCCGGAGGTGGGGCACGATGGCGAGCGCCTGGTGGCCTGGCCTGTCCCCATGGGGCCCGGCCGGGCACAGCCCGAAGAGGCAACGTGGGTCCCCCCTCCAATTGGCTCACCACCCATAGCAGGGGTCATAGAGGTCGGGTGCTATGTGAGCTGGGCGGCAGCCGAAGGCAGGGCACTTGGCGGTCCGATCCTCGGCTACAGAAGCTAGCTCTTGGGACGTGGAACGTCACCTCGCTGGGGGGGAAGGAGCCTGAGCTAGTGCGCGAAGTGGAGAAGTTCCGGCTAGATATAGTCGGACTCACTTCGACGCACAGCAAGGGCTCTGGAACCAGTTCTCTCGAGAGGAGCTGGACTCTCTTCCACTCTGGCGTTGCCGGCAATGAGAGGCGACGGGCTGGGGTGGCAATTCTTGTTTTCCCCCGGCTCAGAGCCTGTACATTGGAGTTCAACCCGGTGGACGAGAGGGTAGCTTCCCTCCGCCTTCGGGTGGGGGAACGGGTCCTGACTGTGGTTTGCGCTTACGCGCCAAACCGCAGTTCAGAGTACCCACCCTTTTTGGATTCACTCGAGGGAGTACTCCCGGGTGATTCCCTCGTGCTACTGGGGGACTTCAATGCTCATGTTGGCAGCGACAGTGAAACCTGGAGAGACGTGATTGGAAAGAATGGCTGCCCGGATCTGAACCCGAGCGGTGTTTTGTTATTGGACTTTTGTGCCCGACACAGATTGTCCATAACGAACACCATGTTCAAACATAAGGGTGTCCATATGTGCACTTGGCACCAGGACACCCTAGGCCGCAGTTCCATGATCGACTTTGTAGTTGTGTCATCGGATTTGCGGCCTCATGTTTTGGACACTCGGGTGAAGAGAGGGGCGGAGCTTTCTACCGATCACCACCTGGTGGTGAGTTGGCTGCGATGGTGGGGGAGGATGCCGGACAGACCTGGTAGGCCCAAACGCATTGTGAGGGTTTGCTGGGAACGTCTGGCAGAGTCTCCTGTCAGAGAGAGTTTCAATTCCCACCTCCGGAACGACTTTGAACATGTTACGAGGGAGGTGCTGGACATTGAGTCCGAATGGACCATGTTCCGCGCCTCTATTGTCGAGGCGGCTGATTGGAGCTGTGGCCGCAAGGTAGTTGGTGCTTGTCGTGGCGGTAATCCTAGAACCCGTTGGTGGACACCGGCGGTGAGGGATGCCGTCAAGCTGAAGAAGGAGTCCTATCGGGTTCTTTTGGCTCATAGGACTCCTGAGGCAGCGGACAGGTACCGACAGGCCAAGCGGTCTGCAACTTCAGCGGTCGCAGAGGCAAAAACTCGGACATGGGAGGAGTTCGGGGAAGCCATGGAAAACGACTTCCGGACGGCTTCGAAGCAATTCTGGACCACCATCCGCCGCCTCAGGAAGGGGAAGCAGTGCAGTGTCAACACCGTGTATGGTGGGGATGGTGCTCTACTGACCTCGACTGCGGATGTTGTGGATCGGTGGAGAGAATACTTCGAAGACCTCCTCAATCCTACCAGCACGTCTTCCTATGAGGAAGCAGGGCCTGTGGAATCTGAGGTGGGCTCTCCTATTTCTGGGGCTGAGGTTGCCGAGGTAGTTAAAAAGCTCCTCGGTGGCAAGGCCCCGGGGGTGGATGAGATCCGCCCGGAGTTCCTTAAGGCTCTGGATGTTGTGGGGCTGTCTTGGTTGACAAGACTCTGCAACATCGCGTGGACATCGGGGGCGGTACCTCTGGATTGGCAGACCGGGGTGGTGGTTCCTCTCTTTAAGAATGGGAACCGGAGGGTGTGTTCCAACTATCGTGGGATCACACTCCTCAGCCTTCCCGGTAAGGTCTATTCAGGTGTACTGGAGAGGAGGCTACGCCGGATAGTCGAACCTCGGATTCAGGAGGAACAGTGTGGTTTTCGTCCTGGTCGTGGAACTGTGGACCAGCTCTATACTCTCGGCAGGGTCCTTGAGGGTGCATGGGAGTTTGCCCAACCAGTCTACATGTGCTTTGTGGACTTGGAGAAGGCATTCGACCGTGTACCCCGGGAAGTCCTGTGGGGAGTGCTCAGAGAGTATGGGGTAACGGACTGTCTTATTGTGGCAGTTCGCTCCCTGTATAATCAGTGTCAGAGCTTGGTCTGCATTGCCGGCAGTAAGTCGGACACGTTTCCAGTGAGGGTTGGACTCCGCCAAGGCTGCCCTTTGTCACCGATTCTGTTCATAACCTTTATGGACAGAATTTCTAGGCGCAGTCAGGGCGTTGAGGGGATCTGGTTTGGTGGCTGCAGGATTAGGTCTCTGCTATTTGCAGATGATGTGGTCCTGATGGCTTCCTCCGGCCAAGATCTTCAGCTCTCACTGGATCGGTTCGCAGCCGAGTGTGAAGCGACTGGGATGGGAATCAGCACCTCCAAGTCCGAGTCCATGGTTCTCTCCCGGAAAAGGGTGGAGTGCCATCTCCGGGTTGGGGAGGAGATCTTGCCCCAAGTGGAGGAGTTCAAGTACCTCGGAGTCTTGTTCACGAGTGGGGGAAGAGTGGATCGTGAGATCGACAGGCGGATCGGTGCGGCGTCTTCAGTAATGCGGACACTGTATCGATCCGTTGTAGTGAAGCTGAGCCGGAAGGCAAAGCTCTCGATTTACCGGTCGATCTACGTTCCCATCCTCACCTATGGTCATGAGCTTTGGGTCATGACCGAAAGGACAAGATCACGGGTACAAGCGGCCGAAATGAGTTTCCTCCGCCGGGTGGTGGGGCTCTCCCTTAGAGATAGGGTGAGAAGCTCTGTCATTCGGGGGGAGTTCAAAGTAAAGCCGCTGCTCCTCCACATCGAGAGGAGCCAGATGAGGTGGTTCGGGCATCTGGTCAGGATGCCACCCGAACGCCTCCCTAGGAAGGTGTTTCGGGCACGTCCGACCGGTAGGAGGCCACGGGGAAGACCCAGGACACGCTGGGAAGACTATCTCTCCCGGCTGGCCTGGGAACGCCTTGGGATCCCCCGGGAGGAGCTGGACGAAGTGGCTGGGGAGAGGGAAGTCTGGGCTTCCCTGCTTAAGCTGCTGCCCCCGCGACCCGACCTCGGATAAGCGGAAGAAGATGGATGGATGGATGTATGGAATTAACAATATATGAACGTCGCTCCTCTTTTACGTCTCAGACCAGCTCCTCGATAGACATGTTTTACAACCTAACAAAACACAACAATGTAACAAAATATGAATGCAAAGGGTAATAAACACCTACAATATGATATGTTATCACTTTTATGCAGAAATGTGTTGTAAAAATGTACTTCCGCATCTGTTCCTGACATATGTGTTTTGGACTGGCTGTCTGAAAACAAACCCCACCCACTCTGCTTTGTTCCTCGTCTGAGTGGATGTGACATAGATTACGGTAATAACTCGTGAAACACTCAAAAGCGCAGATTCCAACCATTGAAAAACTTTCTATAGTTCAAGACTTACGGCCATTTAAAAACAGCACTGTACATCATAATGGCGGCTAGTTTTGATGTTAAAGGGGAACATTATCACCAGACCTATGTAAGCGTCAATATATACCTTGATGTTGCAGAAAAAAGACCATATATTTTTTTAACCGATTTCCGAACTCTAAATGGGTGGATTTTGGCGAATTAAACGCCTTTCTATTATTCGCTCTCGGAGCGATGACGTCACAACGTGACGTCACATCGGGAAGCAATCCGCCATTTTCTCAAACACATTACAAACACCGCGTCAAATCAGCTCTGTTATTTTCCGTTTTTTCGACTGTTTTCCGTACCTTGGAGACATCATGCCTCGTCGGTGTGTTGTCGGAGGGTGTAACAACACGAACAGGGACGGATTCAAGTTGCACCAGTGGCCCAAAGATGCGAAAGTGGCAAGAAATTGGACGTTTGTTCCGCACACTTTACCGACGAAAGCTATGCTACGACAGAGATGGCAAGAATGTGTGGATATCCTGCGACACTCAAAGCAGATGCATTTCCAACAATAAAGTCAAAGAAATCTGCCGCCAGACCCCCAGGAAAAGTGAGCGGATGAGGGTATGTCTACAGAATATATTAATTGATGAAAATTGGGCTGTCTGCACTCTTAAAGTGCATGTTGTTGCAAAATGTATTTCATATGCTGTAAACCTAGTTCATAGTTGTTAGTTTCCTTTAATGCCAAACAAACATACCAATCGTTGGTTAGAAGGCGATCGCCCAATTCGTCCTCGCTTTCTCCCGTGTCGCTGGCTGTCGTGTCGTTTGTCGGTTTCGCTTGCATACGGTTCAAACCGATATGGCTCAATAGCTTCAGTTTCTTCTTCAATTTCGTTTTCGCTACCTGCCTCCACACTACAACCATCTGTTTCAATACATGCGTAATCTGTTGAATCGCTTAAGCCGCTGAAATCCGAGTCTGAATCCGAGCTAATGTCGCTATAAACTTGCTGTTCTATGCGCCATGTTTGTTGTATCGGCATCACTGTGTGACGTCACAGGAAAATGGACGGGTGTGTATATAACGATGGTTAAAATCAGGCACTTGTGATGGGTAAAATTTTGAAAAAAACTTCGAAAAATAAAATAAGCCCCTGGGAACTGATTTTTAATGGTTTTAACCCTTCTGAAATTGTGATAATGTTCCCCTTTAAAGGTCTAAAAAAAATGTAGAACGTCCAGTGGGCCGGATTGAAAATCTTAATGGGCCGCATGTGGCCCGCGGGCCATATTTTGCCCATGTCTAAACTACAACTTTGTAGAAAGTGAGTGAGTGTCTGTCTATAAGGGACAAGGGAGAGTTATTTTGGGGTGTGTCTGAGGGCTGCTTCTTTGCCTCCACCTTTAAGTTAAACATACCTTTACACATATTTCAATATAAAATGTTGAATCAATGAGAAACAAATCTTAAAAACGTCCACGCTAAAAATTTAAATATGTATTTTGATATGTAACCTTTTTTTTTTTTTTTTTTTAAGTTCTGCCGCAGCCCTGGACTTGATTAATTCAAGTTACAAAACAAGCTACATTAATTCCACATGTCTGCTCCTCGTGCTTGTAAAAGTATGCTTGTAAAGCAGAAATTCCCAAAAGACAAGTCATTGTTACACACAGAAGTTTGTGTGAGTGTATATATTCTCTCACACACGCACACGCACACGCACACACACTTCATGTGTAAGATCTAGGGCTGAACGATTATGGCCAAAATAATAATTAAGATTTTTTTTATCAATATTGAATCATGATTATTGATTGTTCGGTAAAGCAGTGTTGGGGTGAGGTGCAAACATAAGTAATACCATCATGTACAGTCATTTGTAATGTCTAATAAAAAGGCTATAGATAAACGTCATCCATATATCTAAAGACAAGTATTCGGGTTTTTTTGTTCATTAATAGTATCAACATTTCAGCTTTTTCTCATTATATGATGCCTTTATCTCTATTTTTAAATTTTGATTAACGGAGGTATTTCTTTTAAAAAAAAAAAAAAAAATGTAAGTCATGTACATGTAGATGCTGTATCGGGACAGATCCATTAAGAGTTTGAGCAGAAATATGTCGTATAGGAATTAACTATACACTAAAGCTGAAACGATTCCTCGAGTAACTCGAGTAATTTGATTACAAAATATATTCGAGGAATTTTCGCTGCCTCCAGGCGTCAAGTTTTTTTTTGTTGTTGTTGTTTTGGGGGTTTTTTGTTAGTTTTTTACTGCATTTTGCCTCGTTTAGTAGTCAAAGCTCCCGTTTCGCACGGACTGTTTAGGTATTGCATAGCGTGTTTACGTCAGATCATACGCCCCCTGCACTGCACAACACCGCTCCTTTAAATACGCTTGAGTTTAGAAAACGTTTCCGTTGACATAACTCGCAATGGCAGACGCCGCAGAATGCAGTGGACAAGAGCCATAGCAAAACGAGGGAATTGAGAAGCGACAAAAGTTGTCTACGGTGTGGGAACACTTCACACTAAAATCGAAGGAAAACGCAGTCGTATGCAAACATTGCAAAGTGGCGCTCGCATACCACAATAGCACACGTTTGATGGTGCAGCACCTGTCGAGAAAGCATCCGATTGAGGGACGTTCAGAGGCGAGGTAAGTCATCTATTATACAAACCCCGTTTCCATATGAGTTGGGAAATTGTGTTAGATGTAAATATAAACGGAATACAATGATTTGCAAATCATTTTCAACCCATATTCAATTGAATATGCTACAAAGACAACATATTTGATGTTCAAATTGATAAACTTTTTTTTTTGTGCAAATAATCATTAACTTTAGAATTTGATGCCAGCAACACGTGACAAAGAAGTTGGGAAAGGTGGCAATAAATACTGATAAAGTTGAGGAATGCTCATCAAACACTTATTTGGAACATCCCACAGGTGAACAGGCAAATTGGGAACAGGTGGGTGCCATGATTGGGTATAAAAGTAGATTCCATGAAATGCTCCGTCATTCACAAACAAGGATGGGGCGAGGGTTACCACTTTGTCAACAAATGCGTGAGCAAATTGTTGAACAGTTTAAGAAAAACCTTTCTCAACCAGCTATTGCAAGGAATTTAGGGATTTCACCATCTACGGTCCGTAATATCATCAAAGGGTTCAGAGAATCTGGAGAAATCACTGCACGTAAGCAGCAAAGCCCGTGACCTTCGATCCCTCAGGCTGTACTGCATCAACAAGCGTCATCAGTGTGTAAAGGATATCACCACATGGGCTCAGGAACACTTCAGAAACCCACTGTCAGTAACTACAGTTGGTCGCTACAGCTGTAAGTGCAAGTGCAAGGCAAAAACCGTTTATCAACAACACCCAGAAACGCCGTCGGCATCAACGTGGCTTCATAGTAAAAGAGTGCGGGTACTAGACTGGCCTGCCTGTAGTCCAGACCTGTCTCCCATTGAAAATGTGTGGCGCATTATGAAGCCTAAAATAGCACAACGGAGACCCCCGGACTGTTGAACAACTTAAGCTGTACATCAAGCAAGAATGGGAAATAATTCCACCTGAGAAGCTTAAAAAATGTGTCGTCTCAGTTCCCAAACGTTTACTGAGTGTTGTTAAAAGGAAAGGCCATGTAACACAGTGGTGAACATGCCCTTTCCCAACTACTTTGGCACATGTTGCAGCCATGAAAGTCTAAGTTAATTATTATTTGCAAAAAAAAAATAAAGTTTATGAGTTTGAACATCAAATATGTTGTCTTTGTAGTGCATTCAATTGAATATGGGTTGAAAAGGATTTGCAAATCATTGTATTCTGTTTATATCTACATCTAACACAATTTCCCAACTCATATGGAAACGGGGTTTGTAAAATGTAAACGCAAAACTTGTGTTAGTAAAATAAATGTTATTCATTATGATAACTTTCACTCCCGCGAAATCATCAAATGCCGCCAAAAGGTGTTGAAAACCAACAACGCTATCCGAGCTGTCGTGTTCAATTAGCCTTTCATTAGTAACCACGCGAAAGTAGTCATGCAAATGTATTCGGGTTATACAAGTCATGCAACCACATGCTACTTGGATAGCTTGCACTTGCACACACTATAATCTCTAAAGCATAGGCGCCAATCTACATTTCTGCCAGTGGGTGCTCGGTCGGGCGGTAAATCTGACGCTACTTTTCTGAGCATGTGCGGTTTTTGCTTGGTGGTAACTCACCACTGGTTGCACATTTCAAATGCAGTATTAAAGGCACTACCTAATCCACTTTTTATGTTTGATATAATGAAAACTGTTCTTATTCTTTTATTTTTGATACTAAGAATATAGTTTTAGTTTAACTTTTTCAGAGAATATTAATTTTGAACTAATAGTGTAACCAACATGCACAACACTATAGAGTTGACCTGAAAACAGAGGAGGTTTTGGTGGAAGGAAACTTTCCTGTCTGGAAAACAGGCGCTGGATGTCCACCCAAAGATATGTTGTCTGTGCACAACCTCTTTGAGTCAGAAATGTTGCACTTGCAAGATTTTTTTGTTTAAAACTTGATGTTACTGTATAAGAATAACACAGCAAATACTGAAGAAATCAAAATGGTTGAAAATAAATATTGTTAGTCTCCTGTAATTACAGTAAGGGTAATTCAAGGCCCGCAGGCCACACCTGGTCAGTAGGGATTGGTGATATAGACTATCACAATAACCTGCCATTTATGGTGAAAACGATACAAGATAAAAATTAAAAAAACACCCATAAAACTCCTCCTTTTTGACTATGAGTCTACCAGTGCAAAACACTATCTACATCAATTAAGTTGAAGTCGCACACCTATCCTGCAAAGCTGTAGTAGTGTACTTTGCTTATCATACGGTACGGAAGTTATTTTATTTAATATTATTATATCATTAATATTAGGAGTTTTATATTACAAATCATTCAGAGATGTGTAAATGTTTCATTCCACCTAGGGATGTCCCGATCCAGGATTTTGCACTTCCGATCCGATACCGATATTGTTTTTGCATTTCCGATCCGATACCGATACTGGCCTATCCGAGCATGTATTAAAGTTTAAAGTTATTTAGCCTACTTAGTTGTCAGAATCATGTTGAAAAGGGTTTTAGTACTCTTGATAACAACTAGCCAGCTGAATTAGGGGAGTTTGAATAATACACAATGGTTGGTAACAAGAAACTGACCTGTTTATTTAAAGATAAACACAAAACAGACAAAATTATACATGACAAACAGAAATGGCATCATTGAACTAGGGCTGGCCGATATGGCCTTTTTTTAATATTGCGATATTTTAAGGCCATATTGCGATACACAATATATATCTCAATATTTTGCCTTAGCCTTGAATGAACACTTGATGCATATAATCACAGCAGTATGATGATTCTATGTGTTTTGATTGATTGATTGAGACTTTTATTAGTAGGTTGCACAGTGAAGTACATATTCCGTACAATTGACCCCTAAATGGTAACACCTGAATAAGTTTTTCAACTTGTTTAAGTTGGGGTCCACTTAAATTGATTCATGATACAGATATATACTATCAGATATATACTATCATCATAATACAGTCATCACACAAGATAATCACATTGAATTATTTACATTATTTATAATCCAGGGTGTGGAGGGGGGCGCAGGATGTAAGTGTCAAAAAGACAGCCAAAAGAGTTTGATATGAGAATAAATCTAAAGTTAAAATATAGGGTAGAAATGCACCCATTTGCAGGAAATGTAGTCTTGATTTTCAAAATTTTCTTTCAAGGCTTGCATGTCTACATTAAAACATTCTTCTTCATACTGCATTAATATGTGCTACTTTTAAACTTTCATGCAGAGAAGGAAATCACAACTAAAAAAAATCACTAATTTTTTCATACGGTGTTGATGTGGAAATTTTTGCCTCGGCTTTTTGATGGTGTGGACGTGTGGCACCGAATGGAGATAAGCGTCTCGACAGACCTCACAATATTTGAACAATGATGACGAAAACTGTTTTCTCTGTCGTGTCCGTGTGTCGAAAATTGTTATGCGCTTATTTTTTTATTTGATTTTTTGCGTGGCATAGATTTGCTATGCGCAGAGGACGCTTAAAGAGTGCACAATTGCACAGGCGAGCACCTTAGAGGGAGCGTTGCTCGCATGGCTGCGCTAGCATCACAGCTAACGTTAGCCATGCTGCTACTTCTCTGCTCGGGGAGGACGTGACAGTATGTGACGTATGACGTGACAGTATGTGACGTGTGTAAGAAGGTGCGCTTGCTGTCTGTGAGAGGGAGACACAGGAAAGAGTGAGAAGAGCCTGTCGTTTAATGCCAGCAGCTAAAAGCAACTGCGTGAGAATTCAGACCTGTAGATGTGTTGAAGGTGTGCTGGAAAATGCAGAACGGAAATTACGGAGCAGCAGAAAAGTGGAATGTATTATTTAAACCGGAGGTTTTTTTTAAACTGGATCTGGATCGGCATTTTCCCATGCCTTGTCGATACGCAATTTTTGGCAAATATCGGCAGCCGATCTGATCCAAATATCGGATCGGGACATCCCTAATTCCACCAATTAATTTGTTCGTCTTATTGAAATAAAACGAACAAGGAAAATACAAGTGTTTGCAGCATTAAGAATAATACAAAATAAAATTGTCCACATAGTGTTACAGTACTGTAGTATTTGCTCAATAAGTGCCCACATGTATTGTATGCAAAACTGTATGCAAAAAAAAAAAAAAAGAAAAAAAGATCAACATGTCACTAAGTGCATCATTTTTAACATGACTGCTAATGCCAGTTACTTGGTGGCTGGAAGCATCAAATAATGCCGTCTGTTTATAAGGGAGGCAAATCGATCGATCACTTTGTTGTGACTCAGATGCAGAAGGGTGTCCTTTTGGCTGTGAAGTCTTTTCTGACCCATGACGACGCTTATCATAAGCGTTACCATTATTCACCAAAATAGACGATTACAAAATAAATAGTTGACAAATCAGCAGAAACAGGCGAAAATAATGTATTAACAACTCACGTCAACCAATGTTCCACCACCGATCGCCAACACACTCTTCAGAGCAGACATCGAGGCAAATGTCCCCAAAACTGCGGGAGACTTCTTCTTTCATATTGTTCTCCGCGGTTCAGCAAATGTTGACTTTGATTGCACGGAATCCTTGAAATTGCCACGAATGTGCCAGTGTTGACACGACCAGAATTGAAGCACGTCTACTTCCGAGTTTATTTGCGTAAACACTGCAGGACGTGCGACGTCATGAGGCCATGTCTGTATTCGGGTCAGTTTGCATTCACATTGGAGTCTGGACAATTTTTTTTGTCATGTAAACTACATAAAAAGATCAGATTTTACAAAAAAAAATGTGAATTGGACATCTAACTAGGGCTGGGCGATATATCGATATACGCGATATATGGCGGGTTTGTCTCTGTGCGATATAGAAAATGACTATCGTGATATCGAGCATACGTTCTCACGCAATTGCTTTTAGCTGCTGGCATTACACTACAGACTCTCCTTGCTCTTTCCTTCTCTCAGACAGCAAGCGCACCTTCTTACACACGTCACATACATATACGCCCTCCCCGAGCAGAGAGGTAGCAGCATGGCTAACGTTAGCTGTGGTGCGAGCGCTAACACAAGAAAAAGAAGGTGCGAATCTGGTAACAAATGGAGGAATAATTAATTCCCAAGAAAAACAACAGGGGGTCCATCGTCTGGCGGTGGTTTGGCTTCAAGTGGGAATATGTCGAACAGACAACCGTAATTTGTCAAGTGTGGGGCAAAAGCATTGCTATAAAAAGTAGCATTACTGCTGTAACAAACAGTTCAGGGTGTCCCAAGTTACCGGAGTGTGTTAGGTAAGGAGGAGTTTTGTCCCTCCAGAGTTGTTGCCGTAGGGCTGTGACGTAGGGTGTGTATGGTTGTGGAAGGTGGTGTGTGATGTTGACATTAAAGACGCGGTGGCTACCAAACCTGCTCTAATGTCTCCCGTTTATTATTTTATTAGATAAGTACACTGTATAGGCGAACCCAGGACACTCGGCTACACTGCTAATGTGTAGCATCATTTGAAAAGTCACCCGGTAGACAAGGAAGAGGGCTTACTCCGCACGTCAATATATCCGTTTGGTTCCACACGTCCACACCATCAAAATGCCGAGGCAAACATTTCCAGACCAACACCGTATGCAAAAAATAGTGATTTTTTTAGTTGTGATTTCCTTCTCTGCATGAACGTTTAAAAGTAGCATATATTAATGCAGTATGAAGAAGAATGTTTTAATGTAGACACATAGAATCATCATACTGCTGTGATTCTATGCATCAAGTATTCATTCAAGGCTAAGGCAAAATATCGAGATATATATCGTGTATCACGATATGGCCTTAAAATATCGCGATATTAAAAAAAGGCCATATCGCCCAGCCCTACATCTAACCCTGCAGTGCTGTGAAAGAACTGAATGTATCCTAAATGCTGCTGCGGTCTGCTTCGACCTTGCTAAGGTAACAGTGAAAACATGCACTGGATTTTCAGTATAGTAATGCAGACGTTACTGGTGGAACGGATTGGATTGATGATAAGCGCTGACAAAGGGTCTTCAAATGATTTATAATGATAGTGAATAATGACAGGTTATATTATAATTTATTTACACTCATATTCCTGCATATTTATATTGAATTTGTATGCATTTTTTTTTTTTTTTTAAACACCAAATTATTTAGGGGGGCTTTAGAATATTAAAATAGGCCTAACGACACCAATGCACGGTGCAAAGATGAGTGATGAAAGGTGGCCAATTTCATTTCAAAAAACACACTCCAATGGAACTTAAGACAAAACTGAGGTCCTTTGTTGGCATTGCAGGGATGAACTTTCCTATAATCGGCGCACAAACAGGTTTTTAAATAGCATCTTAAAGCAAAGCACAAACAGGTTTTTCCTGGGACATTAAAAAGCATTATGCGAAAATTAACGCCTTAGGTGGCATTAAAAAGCATTGAATTTGATGTCGGGAGGCATTAGAAAATGTTTATACAATTGTATAAACATTGTATAATCAATCGAACGGTAAATGAAAATAAACTCAAGAACTTTGCTGACATCGATAAATTGCCGCGTCTGTCTGTTTCTTTTATTCACATAACTTGCTATCTATTGTAGCCATTTTAAACAATTGAGAGGGTATAAAATACAATATATTCAAGATGTCTAATTGACTAAGCTTACTTTTAATGCATCTAAAGGATGCAAATACCATTCTAAGATGTGCCTATTGCTTTTTTTTAAAAGTAAGAGTAAACATAGATCTCAATACTGTAATAGTAAACAATAATGTAAAGTTGTTTATGGGTGTGTTTATTATCTGTACCGAGTTTTAAGCAAATTAATGCCTTGCCGTTAAGGAAATTATTTCTTAAGAAAATTTTGAATATGCAAGCGAGTCATAACCTGTGATTAATTATGATTCATCTCAGCTCATAAGTGTGATTAATCAGATTAAAAAAATAATCACTTGACAGCCCTAATTTTTTCACATATTTACACCAATTACATACTGTATCGATAAGACTACCGATAAATACCGTAATAGATAAACGAATATCAATATTGGTATTGATAAAATCCTACAATATACATATACAATATACTCAGGTAGTTCATGTTTTAGCGAGTGTAAAGGTGGTAAATTTGACACTTCCACTATGCTCAGGGATGAAGTGGGGTAAAGGTTGTTAAAACGAAGAATAAACCGTGTGGGTCATGCTTCCGACATCAAAAACACACACAGACAAGTCCAAAGGTTGAGAGAGAGACACTGAACACAAACACTGATGTGACTATTTGTTTTGTATCATCCCGTGAGGTATATATTACTTTTTTCGTTCGGTTTGTACGTCATGAAGTTTTGCACTTGTTTTTTTTGTGTGTTTTTTGTTTGTTTTCATTATATTTGGATGTATTTGTTTGGTTTGTATGCTTGTGAATCTGGGCTATCCATTAAAGGGGAACATTATCACCAGACCTATGTAAGCGTCAATATATACCTTGATGTTGCAGAAAAAAGATCATATATTTTTTTAACCGATTTCCAAACTCTAAATGGGTGAATTTTGGCGAATTAAACGCCTTTCTATTATTCGCTCTCGGAGCGATGACGTCACAACGTGACGTCACATCGGGAAGCAATCCGCCATTTTCTCAAACACATTACAAACACCGAGTCAAATCAGCTCTGTTATTTTCCGTTTTTTTCGACTGTTTTCCGTACCTTGGAGACATCATGCCTCGTCGGTGTGTTGTCGGAGGGTGTAACAACACGAACAGGGAAGGATTCAAGTTGCACCAGTGGCCCAAAGATGCGAAAGTGGCAAGAAATTGGACGTTTGTTCCGCACACTTTACCGACGAAAGCTATGCTACGACAGAGATGGCAAGAATGTGTGGATATCCTGCGACACTCAAAGCAGATGCATTTCCAACTGGACTGGACAGATCAGTTTTCAGGAAAAGAGAGCGGATGAGGGTATGTCTACAGAATATATATTAATTGATGAAAACTGGGCTGTCTGCACTCTCAAAGTGCATGTTGTTGCCAAATGTATTTCATATGCTGTAAACCTAGTTCATAGTTGTTAGTTTCCTTTAATGCCAAACAAACACATACCAATCGTTGGTTAGAAGGCGATCGCCGAATTCGTCCTCGCTTTCTCCCGTGTCGCAGGCTGTCGTGTCGTTTTCGTCGGTTTCGCTTGCATACGGTTCAAACCGATATGGCTCAATAGCTTCAGTTTCTTCTTCAATTTCGTTTTCGCTACCTGCCTCCACACTACAACCATCCGTTTCAATACATGCGTAATCTGTTGAATCGCTTAAGCCGCTGAAATCCGAGTCTGAATCCGAGCTAATGAATCTTGCTGTTCTATCCGCCATGTTTGTTTGTATTGGCATCACTGTGTGACGTCACAGGAAAATGGACGGGTGTATATAACGATGGTTAAAATCAGGCACTTTGAAGCTTTTTTTAGGGATATTGCGTGATGGGTAAAATTTTGAAAAAAACTTCGAAAAATAAAATAAACCACTGGGAACTGATTTTTAATGGTTTTAACCCTTCTGAAATTGTGATAATGTTCCCCTTTAAGTAAGACTAGTTATTATGTTGAAGGGGGTAGGAAATATAAGATTTTCTTCATCCTGTTCCTTCTAAAGCATACATGTGTAAATATGAGTTTAGTTGCTAAAGTTTAATTATCTATTGATCAAAAATGCATATCAATGAAGGAGATAAATAAAAATGAAATGGAAAAAAATGAAATGAAACGTCAAGCAAACAAGCATGTTGTGCACTTTTACAAGTTGCAACATGTAAACAAGAAAGCAACACTTTGCACGCCCATCGATGGCTCCCACCTGGCCACAAAGCATACTTTGAAAGAATACCAAATCTAACACATCTTATTTATTTACATGGCTGAGGGTTGGTCTTTAATGACATTTCCTTTGCCCACAAGAAGACAAAATAAACAAATGTGAGAATATTCCAAATTCCTGTTTCTAGGGATGGGCAGTTTGGCCTAAAATCTACATTGTGATATAGCTGTATATTGCAACCTCCTGCGATAACAATATATTATTTGCTATATAAATGATAATAGAATAGCAAAGGTTACTAATTTGGCTGCTAACAAATGTTGTAAACCATGGGTGTCAAACTCTGTCCCGCGGGCTAAATTTGGCCCGCCGTGTAATTTCACTTGGCCCTTGAGGCGATATCAAATTAACACTAAAGCTGGCCCGCCGATCCTCCCAAGAGTCTTCCAAACGCCAGCCAGCCAGCCACATAACATGTGCGGCTTCTGCAGGCACACACATTAAAATGCAACGCATACTTCATCAACAGCGATAAATGTTACACTCAGGGTAGCCGAATAAAAAACTTTAACACTGTTAGAAATATACGCCACACTGTGAATCCACACCAAACCAGAACCCTTTGCAGCACTAACTCTTCCGGGACGCTACAAGGTGTGTATGTGTGTGTGGGGGAGGAGTTTTGGTGGTAGCGGGGGTGTATTTTGTAGCGTCCGGGAAGAGTTAGTGCTGCAAAGGATTCTGGGTATTTGTTCTGTTGTGTTTGTGTTGTGTTACGGTGCGGATGTTCTCCTGAAATGTGTTTGTCATTCTTGTTTGGTGTGGATTCACAGTGTGGCGTATATTTCTAACAGTGTTAAAAAAATGTATACTGGCACCCTCAGTGTAACTTGTATCGCTGTTGATGAAGTATGCATTGCATTCGCTCGTGTGTGCGTACAGGAGCTGCACATATCTTGTGACTGGGTCTGAACGATGTTAGAATGGATGAAAAGCGGACGTGACGATAGCTCGTAGAGTACGTTAAAGGTTAATTTGTTCAACCTTGGCCCGCGGCTTTGTTCAGTTTTAAATTTTGGCCCACTCTGTATTTGAGTTTGACACCCCTGTTGTAAACTATTGCGTCATTTTCAGTTGTATTATTTTCTTCAATCAATCAATCAATGTTTACTTATATAGCCCTAAATCACGAATGTCTCAAAGGGCTGCACAAGCCACAACGAAATTGAAATTGTTATTAATCTACTTGCTAAATGTTACTGTTAATATCTGGTTAAATTATGTTCCAACGTGTTTCTATCTCTAATTTTGTTAAAATGTAATAAGCACTTACCGACTAGTATTCTGCTGTTTGACTACATCACATGAGTTATGAGCAAAACTACAAATTTGGGGTATCGATCCAATACCAATCAGTTACAGGGGCAGTATTGGTCTTACACATGCGGATACTTAAACATTTCAAGATCAGTGGGTGATTACATTTTTATCACAATTATAATCAAACAAAAACACAGGACGGGGTGTAACAATATCAATTCAATATTTTCATTTCCTACTATTGGCTCTGTTTTGAATAATTTGATTTTTTCCCTTGAAGAGTTTTTTTAAGCAATAACAAAAAAAACAAAAGCCTTTTTCGTAAAAAAAAATTTTTTAAGTATTGCTCTAACCCCTATACTATTGACCATTTTATTGATACTAGACCTGGTATCGTTATATTTGTTTCAACCCACCCACCTCTGTTTACATTCAAGGGCTCTAGCTAAATGGCTAGTGATGATGCTTGTAAAAAACATATTTTATTTGCCAGCATGGAGGCAAGGATTACTAACTTAGAAGTGGCTTTGCACTGTGGAGGGGCATTAGCCGCTAGCGAAAATGCTATGCATTTAGAATGAGGAAGTATCCTTTAAATGCAATGCATTTAGGATACGTCCATTCGCTTGTTACTGTCAAATTTGAGGGACACGATTAGAATGCGTTATCAAAATGCATTATCACGATACAACGATATTATTAAAACTTTTATCGTCGGCCAAATGTATACAATTTCATCCATCCATTTTCTAGCGCTTGTCCCTTTTGGGGTCGCGGGGGGTGCTGGAGCCTATCTCAGCTACATTCAGGCGGAAGGCGGGGTACACCCTGGACAAGTCGCCCCCTCATCACAGGGCCAACACAGATAGAAGTGAAGTGAAGTGAATTATACTTATATAGCGCTTTTCTCTAGTGACTCAAAGCGCTTTACATAGTGAAAACCCAATATCTAAGTTACATTTAAACCAGTGTGGGTGGCACTGGGAGCAGGTGGGTAAAGTGTCTTGCTCAAGGACACAACGGCAGTGACTATAGGATGGCGGAAGCGGGAATCGAACCTGCAATCCTCAGGTTGATGGCACAGCCACTCTACCAACCGAGCTATACCGCCCAGACAGACAGACAACATTCACACTCACACCCTAGGGCCAATTTTAGTGTTGCCAATCAACCTATCCCCAGGTGCATGTTTTTGGCGTTGGGAGGAAGCCGGAGTACCCGGAGGGAAGCCACGCAGTCACGAGGAGAACATGCAAACTCCACACAGAAAGATCTGGAGCCTGGGATTGAACTCAGGACTACTCAGGTAGTATTGTGAGACACATGCACTAACCCCTGTGTCACCGTGCTGCCCTATACAATTTCAAATACCTCAAAATCTTCAAAGGTTCTTTGTTGCCAACTTTTTCATTCATACAAGATATTAAGTTAAGTTAACCACTGATAGTAACACACACATACACTAGGTGTAGTTAAATTATCCTCTGCAGTTGACCCCTGGGAGGTGAAGGGAGCAGTGATCAGCAGCGGTGGTCGCGCTCCTGAAATTATATACTGAAGAATCTCTCAACTCTAATCTGGAGTAAATTTCAAGTTCAGTGAGAGAGTGGCCGCTGCTTCCAAGCACTGATTGATTGATTGATTGAAACTTTTATTACAAACCCCGTTTCCATATGAGTTGGGAAATTGTGCTAGATGTAAATATAAACAGAATACAATGATTTGCAAATCATTTTCAACCCATATTCAGTTGAATGCACTACAAAGACAAGATATATGATGTTCAAACTCATAAACTTTATTTTTTTTTTGCAAATAATAATTAACTTAGATTTTCATGGCTGCAACACGTGCCAAAGTAGTTGGGAAAGGGCATGTTCACCACTGTGTTACATGGCCTTTCCTTTTAACAACACTCAGTAAACAATTGGGAACTGAAGAGACACATTTTTTAAGCTTCTCAAGTGGAATTCTTTCCCATTCTTGCTTGATGTACAGCTTAAGTTGTTCAACAGTCCGGGGGTCTCCGTTGTGGTATTTTAGGCTTCATAATGCGCCACACATTTTCAATAGGAGACAGGTCTGGACTACAGGCAGGCCAGTCTAGTCTAGTATCCGCATTCTTTTACTATGAAGCCACGTTGATGTAACACGTGGCTTGGCATTGTCTTGCTGAAATAAGCAGGGGCGTCCAGGGTAACGTTGCTTGGATGGCAACATATGTTGCTCCAAAACCTATATGTACCTTTCAGCATTAATAGCGCCTTCACAGGTGTGTAAGTTACCCATGTCTTGGGCACTAATACACCCCCATACCATCACAGATGCTGGCTTTTCAACTTTGCGCCTATAACAATCCGGATGGTTCTTTTCCTCTTTGGTCCGGAGGACACGACGTCCACAGTTTCCAAGAACAATTTGAAATGTGGACTCGTCAGACCACAGAACACTTTTCCACTTTGTATCAGTCCATCGTAGATGAGCTCAGGCCCAGCGAAGCAGACGGCGTTTCTGGGTGTTGTTGATAAACGGTTTTCGCCTTGCATAGGAGAGTTTTAACTTGCACTTACAGATTTAGCACTGACAGTGGGTTCCTGAAGTGTTCCTGAGCCCATGTGGTGATATCCTTTACACACTGATGTCGCTTGTTAATGCAGTACAGCCTGAGGGATCGAAGGTCACGGGCTTAGCTGCTTACGTGCAGTGATTTCTCCAGATTCTCTGAACCCTTTGATGATATTACGGACCGTAGATGGTGAAATCCCTAAATTCCTTGCAATAGCTGGTTGAGAAAGGTTTTTCTTAAACTGTTCAACAATTTGCTCACGCATTTGTTGACAAAGTGGTGACCCTCGCCCCATCCTTGTTTGTGAATGACTGAGCATTTCATGGAATCTACTTTTATACCCAATCATGGCACCCACCTGTTCCCAATTTGCCTGTTCACCTGTGGGATGTTCCAAATAAGTGTTTGATGAGCATTCCTCAACTTTATCAGTATTTATTGCCACCTTTCCCAACTTCTTTGTCACGTGTTGCTGCCATCAAATTCTAAAGTTAATGATTATTTGCAAAAAAAAAAATGTTTATCAGTTTGAACATCAACTATGTTGTCTTTGTAGCATATTCAACTGATTATGGGTTGAAAATGATTTGCAAATCATTGTATTCCGTTTATATTTACATCTAACACAATTTCCCAACTCATATGGAAACGGGATTTGTAGTAGATTGCACAGTGAAGTACATATTCCGTACAATTGACCACTAAATGGTAACACCCGAATAAGTTTTTCAACTTGTTTAAGTCGGGGTCCACTTAAGTTGATACATGATACAGATATATACTATCAAATATATACTAACATCATAATACAGTCATCACACAAGATAATCATCAGAGTATATACATTGAATTATTTACATTTACATTAGCACACGGCAAACAATTGATATCGTTTATATCATATAGCGACTATAACGTGCAACCCTACCGGTTTCCATGCCAATGATGATCAACAGCGCCTTAGCAGTGCAATCATTTTGCCTCAGTTGCTTCAAAACACGACTAATCAACAATCATCCATCCACTGTCCATACCGGGGTCGGCAACTCGCATGCGACTCTTAAGCGGCATTCAAAAATGTATGAAAATGGAAAAAGATGGGGGGAACATTTTTTTGTTTGTTTTAATATGGTTTCTGTAAGAGGACAAACATGACAAACATTAAAGGGGAACATTATCACCAGACCTATGTAAGCGTCAATATATACCTTGATATTGCAGAAAAAAAGACCATATATTTTTTTAACCGATTTCCGAACTCTAAATGGGTGAATTTTGGCGAATTAAACGGCTTTCTATTATTCGCTCTCGGAGCGATGACGTCACAACGTGACGTCACATCGGGAAGCAATCCGCCATTTTCTCACTTTCGTCGGTGTGTTGTCGGAGGGTGTAACAACACGAACAGGGATTCAAGTTGCACCAGTGGCCCAAAGATGCAAATGTGGCAATAAATTGGACGAAATTTGTTCAAAATACGAGGTTGTGGGGAAAGCCGACGAAATGGTCAGTCGTTTGTTCCGCACACTTTACTGACGAAAGCTATGCTACGACAGAGATGGCAAGAATGTGTGGATATCCTGCGACACTCAAAGCAGATGCTGACATCAACTCCAAAAATGGACAGATCAGCTTTCAGGAAAAGAGAGCGGATGAGGGTATGTCTACAGAATATATTAATTGATGAAAACTTTATTCATTACTCGCGGTTTTACGTAAATTATTATACATAAACTGTGTTTACCAATAATTTAGCTTAAAAACATTTATTTTTTTCAATCATTCGAGTACATTCGGGTAGTCTTGTGTAATGCAGTATTTTGTGTCTATTTAGGTATGGTTAACCTGAGTGCTGAAATCGTGGAAAAACATATGTTCTTAGCGCGCCTGAAATGGGCTGTCTGCACTCTCAAAGTGCATGTTGTTGCCAAATGTATTTTATATGCTGTAAACCTAGTTCATAGTTGTTAGTTTCCTTTAATGCCAAACAAACACATACCAATCGTTGGTTAGAAGGCGATCGCCGAATTCGTCCTTGCTTTCTCCCGTGTCGCTGGCTGTCGTGTCGTTTTCGCTTGCATACGGTTCAAACCGATATGGCTCAATAGCTTCAGTTTCTTCTTCAATTTCGTTTTCGCTACCTGCCTCCACACTACAGCCATACGTTTCAATACATGCGTAATCTGTTGAATCGCTTAAACCGCTGAAATCCGAGTCTGAATCCGAGCTAATGTCGCTATATCTTGCTGTTCTATCCGCCATGTTTGTTTGTATTGGCATCACTATGTGACGTCACAGGAAAATGGACGGGTGTATATAACGATGGTTAAAATCAGGCACTTTGAAGCTTTTTTTAGGGATATTGCGTGATGGGTAAAATTTTGAAAAAAACTTCGAAAAATAAAATAAGCCACTGGGAACTGATTTTTAATGGTTTTAACCATTCTGAAATTGTGATAATGTTCCCCTTTAAGAATGTTTTCCAATGCTGTAAAAATGTGCCGAATAAATATTACATTTCAACATTTTTGTCAACAAAGGCTCGCGTCAGCCTGCCACACACGTGGTGCCAGGCGGGTGGCTGTTGCAAACAAAACAAATACCTGTGCAAGCACGTATTATCAAACAAACTACATCCGATACAAATATCGCACCCGCCTCACAGATAAGGAGCCTGCAGTCCTGCGTGAAGATTAAAGTTACGTCATACATGCCCGATGTTGAGAAGCTGTCCAGTGACGTTGGAAAAAAGAAGTCACATTAAACGGCGAGGAACACAATCCCGTCAGAGGCACATATTTAGTAGCAAAGTGGCTGTTTTTATAAAGTGATTTCTGATTTTTGTCAGTATATATTTGAAATGACACAGGTCATATTATTGTTTTGTTGCCCAGGTCCGATCAGCTGCGTTGTATTATGCGTGTCAAAAGAGAAGAGGATGCTGCTGCGTTAACCCTTGCATTGACTTACTTGGCATTTGCAGAAAACTACAGTATTTTCCTGGATTATGGGGCGCACCCGATTATAAGGCTCACTGCCATAGAGCGGGTCTCGTCAGGTCTATTTTCATACAAAAGGCGCATTAAAAGGGGTCAAATTATTATTACTTTTTTTCTAAATGTAAAATACTCCTTGTGGTCTACATCAGTGTTTTTCAACCTTTTTTGAGCCAAGGCACATTTTTGTCATTGAAAAAATGCAAAGGCACACCACCAGCAGAAAACATAAAAACATTCAACTCAGTAGCTGATATTGACAATAAAAGGTTGTTCTCGCAAGTTTTGGATAAGAATTCAAACCATAACCAACCATGCATGACTATAGCTCTTGTCTCAAAGTACTGTCACATCACGCTGTGACTTATTTGGGGTTTTTTGGTGTCTTCCTGTGTGTAGTGTTTTAGTTCTTGTCTTGCGCTCTTATTTTGGTGGGTTTTCCTGTTTTGTTGGTATTTTCCTGGAGAAGTTTCATGTCTCCTGTACATTGTTGATTGTCATGTCATGTTTGGATGTAATTTGTGGACGCCGTCTGCTCCACACGCTGTAAGTCTTTGCTGTCTTCCAGCATTCTGTTTTTGTTTATTTTGCAACCAGTTCAGTTTTAGTTGTAGGGGCGGCATGGCGTAGTGGGTAGAGCAACCGTGCCAGAAACCTGAGGGTTGCAGGTTCGCTCCTCGCCTCTTACCATCCAAAAAAAAACAAAAAACGCTGCCGTTGTGTCCTTGGGCGGGACACTTCACCCTTTGCCCCCGGTGCCACTCACACCGGTGAATTGAATGATGAATGATAGATGGTGGTAGGAGGGGCCGTTGGCGCAAATTGCAGCCACGCTTCCGTCAGTCTACCCCAGGGCAGCTGTGGCTATGAAAGTAGCTTACCACCACCAGGTGTGAATGATTGATGGGTTCTACATGTAAAGCGACTTTGGGTACTTAGAAAAGCGCTATATAAATCCCAGTTATTATTATTAGTTTCGTTTTGCATAGCCTTTGTTTATTTTTGGTTTAAGCATTAGACGGACGCCTTTTTACCTGACATCTACAAAGCAATTAGCTACCGGCTGCCACCTACTGCTATGGAAGAGTATTACATGGTTACTCTGTCGAGCTCTACACAGCACCGACACTCAACAACGGCACATTTGCAGATTATTATTACTGGTTTGCAAAAAATATTTTTAACCCAAATAGGCGAAATTACATATTCTCCCACGGCACACCAGACTCTATCTCACGGCACACTAGTGTGCCGCGGCACAGTTGTTGAAAAACACTGGTCTACATAACATGTAATGGTGGTTCTTTGGTCAGAATGTTGCATAGATTATATTTTACAGATCATTTTCAAGTCGCTTTCTGACAGTCGCTTCAGGATGAACCGTTTTGTGAGCGGTCTTATTTACATGGCTCACCTTCAGGAGCCTCTTTTCTCCGTCATCTTTGTTGTAGCGGAGTAGCGTGCAAGGACGGGAGTGGAAGAAGTGTCAAAAGATGGCGCTAACTGTTTTAATGACATTCAGACTTTACTTACATCAATAACGGAGCAGCATCTTCTCATCCGTGGTTCATTAGTGCAACAACAACGCCGGAAATGTGTCCCATGAAAAACCATCCGACCGGAACTCTCTAATAACTAAAGTTCCTTGAGTGAATATTGTAAACTCACTGCACCGGTATGTTTTAGCGCTTTCATGGCGAGTTTACTGACAAATATAAGTAAGAACTTTACACTACTTCATATTAGAAATAATAATAAATATGGCAGTACAATGTTGGCATTTTTTTCCCATAACTTGAGTTCATTTATTTTGGAAAACCTTGTTACATTGTTTAATGCATCCAGCGGGGTATCACAACAAAATTATGCATAATAATGTGTTAATTCCACGACTGTATACTGCATATCGGTATCGGTTGATATCGCAATCGGTAATTAAGAGTTGGACAATATCGGAATATCGGATATCGGTAAAAAAATAAAAAATTACTGATTTGCAAAAAATATTTTTAACCCTGTGCGGTATAGAAAATGACAAGATCGTAATATTCGAGTATGCGTTCTCACGCAGTTGCTTTTAGCTGCGGACATTACACTACAGGTTCTCCTCGCTATTTCCTGTCTCTCCTTCTCACAGACAGCAAGCGCAGCTTCTACACACGTCACATACTGTCACGACATACGTCACATACTGTACGTATACGCCCTTGCTAAGCAGAGAGGTAGCAGCATGGCTAATGTTAGCTGTGATGCTAGCGGTAATACGAGAGAAAGAAGGTGCAAATCTGGTAACAAATGAAGGAATAATTAATTCCCCCAAAAAACAGCAGGGGGTCCATCGTCTGGCGGTGGTTTGGCTTCAAGTGGGAATATGTCGAACAGACAACCGTAATTTGTCAAGTGTGGTGCGAAAGTGTTGCTATAAAAAGTAGCATTACTGCTAATATGTAGCATAATTTGAAAAGTCACTTATTAAAGTTAAAGTACCAATGATTGTCACACACACACACTAGCTAGAGAATGAAGAGTGCTTACTGCGCATGTCAGTTTCATTATCTCCGTTCGGTGCCACACGCCCACACCATCAAAATGCAGAGGCAAACATTTCCAGATCAACACCGTATGAAAAAAATAGTGATTTTTTTTATTGTGATTTCCTTCTCTGCATAAAAGTTTTAAAGTAGCATATATTAATGCAGTATGAACAAGAATGTTTTAATGTAGACTAGGGATGTCCGATAATGGCTTTTTGCCGATATCCGATATTGTCCAACTCTTTAATTACTGATACCGATATCAACCGAAACTGATATCAACCGATATATGCAGTCGTGGAATTAACATTCCATCCATCTGTTTTCTACCGCTTATTCCCTTCGGAGTCGCTGGAGCCTATCTCAGCTACAATCGGGCGGAAGGCGGCGTACACCCTGGACAAGTCGCCAGCTCATCGCAGGGCCAACACAGATAGACAGACAATATTCACACTCACATTCACACACTAGGGCCAATTTAGTGTTGCCAATCAACCTATCCCCAGGTGCATGTCTTTGGAGGTGGGAGGAAGCCGGAGTACCCGGAGGGAACCCACGCAGTCACGGGGAGAACATGCAAACTCCACACAGAAAGATCCCGAGGCCGAGATTGAACTCACGACTACTCAGGACCTTCGTATTGTGAGGCAGACGCACTAACCCTTCTTCCACCGTGCTGCCCCCATTTACACTCATTCACACAAAAGGGTTGTTTCTTTCTGTTATTAATATTCTGGTTCCTACATTATATATCAATATATATCAATACAGTCTGCAAGGGATACAGTCCGTAAGCACACATGATTGTGCGTGCTGCTGGTCCACTAATAGTACTAACCTTTAACAGTTAATTTTACTCATTTTCATTAATCACTAGTTTCTATGTAACTGTTTTTATATTGGTCCACTAATAGTACTACCGTATTTTCCGCACTATAAGGCGCACCTAAAAACCACAATTTTTCTCAAAAGCTGACAGTGCGCCTTATAACCCGGTGCGCTTTATTACGATTCATTTTCATAAAGTTTCGGTCTCGCAACTTCGGTAAACAGCCGCCATCTTTTTTCCCGGTAGAACAGGAAGCGCTTCTTCTTCTACGCAAGCAACCGCCAAGGAAAGCACCCGCCCCCATAGAACAGGAAGCGCTTCACCCGCCCCCGGAAGAAGAAGAAAAAACGCGCGGATATCACCGTACGTTTCATTTCCTGTTTACATCTGTAAAGACCACAAAATGGCTCCTACTAAGCGATCCGGTTCATAAAAAGACGCAATCTCTCCATCCGCACACGGATTACTACCGTATTTCACAGCTGATATTCCTGTGAACCGCACTGTGGAACGGGAGCACGTACGGTGAATATTCGCACCACAGGGAATGAGAAGTCATCCTTCACTGTGGTTCTAGCTTGCCATGCTAACTTCCACCCATGATGATATTCAAAAGGAAGACCTTGCCAAAAGAGACCTTTCCAGCCGGCGTCATCATAAAAGCTAACTCGAAGGGATGGATGGATGAAGAAAAGATGAGCGAGTGGTTAAGGGAAGTTTACGCGAAGAGGCCGGGTGGCTTTTTTCACACAGCTCCGAAGGCGAACACACCTTCACTAAGACGGGCAGATAGCGCCGGTCGACATACGCCAACATCTGCCAGTGGATCGTAAATGCCTGGGCAGATAGTTTCGGTCACAACTGTGGTCCGAGCTTTCCGGAAGGCAGGATTCACAGAACTGCTGCACAACAACAGCGACACTGAATCCGATGACTTCGACGAGGCGGAGCCGGCCATTTTTGGATCCCACGCTTGCGCAACTTTTCAATTCGGACACCGAAGACGAAGAATTCGAAGGATTTACGAATGAAGAATAACTTCAGAAGGTGAGCGCTATGTTTATTTTGTGTGTTGTGACATTAACGTTCGAGCAACATTATGTTGCTATTCATTGCTCTACACCATTTTGAATTTTACTATGTTTGTGATTGCACATTTGCGTACATTTTGGGACAGAGTTGTTAGAACGCTGGTTTTCAATATATTATTAAAGTTTGACTGAACTATCTGACTGTTTTTTTGACATTCACTTTAGCGCAGCGTTTTTTTGACATTCACTTTAGCGCAGCGTAGGCGCGGCTTATAGTCCGGGGCGGCTTATTGGTGGACAAAATTATGAAATATGTAATTCATAGAAGGTGCGGCTAATAATCCGGTGCGCCTTATAGTGCGGAAAATACGGTAACCTTTAACAGATAATTTTACTCATTTTCATTAATTACTAGTTTCTATGTAACTGTTTTTATATTGTCACGGGGAGAACATGCAAACTCCACACAGAAAGATCCTGAGCCCGGGATTGAACCCAGGACTACTCAGGACCTTCGTATTGTGAGGCAGACGCACTAACCCCGCTTCCACCGTGCTGCCCAAATTATTATGCCTAATTTGGACAACCAGGTATGGTGAAGATAAGGTACTTTTTTTTTTTAATTAATAAAATAAGATAAATAAATTAAAAACATTTTTCTTGAATAAAAAAAAAAGTAAAACAATATAAAAACAGTTGCATAGAAACTAGTAATTAGTAAAATTAACTGTTAAAGGTTAGTACTATTAGTGGACCAGCAGCACACACAATCATGTGTGCTTACGGACTGTATCCCTTGCAGACTGTATTGATATATATTGATATATAATGTAGGAACCAGAATATTAATAACAGAAAGAAACAACCCTTTTGTGTGAATGAGTGTGATTGGGGGAGGGAGGTTTTATGGGTTGGTGCACTAATTGTAAGTGTATCTTGTGTTTTTTATGTTGATTTAATTCAAAAAATAACTAACATTTTTTTTTTTTTTTAAACATACCGATAATAAAAAAAACGATACCGATAATTTCCGATATTACATTTTAACGCATTTATCGCCGATAATATCGGACATCTCTAATGTAGACACACAGAATCATCATACTGCTGTGATTATATGCATCAAGTGTTCATTCAAGGCTAAGGCAAAACATCGAGATATATATCGTGTATCGCGATATGGCCTTAAAATATCGCGATATTTTTAAATAAGGCCATATCGCCCAGCCATACTCCCACGGCACACCAGACTGTATTTCACGGCACAGTGGTTGAAAAACACTGTCCTAAAATATGAGCACTCCATTAAAAGCAACACTTTTGCATTGACCTTAAAAAGTTACAATTCGAGGCCTGCAATACAGTTAATCAGGCATGAAGAAAACTATTGTTTGTCAAACATAACATTTGCCAGGAGGTGACACACGGAGAGACTCACGCTGTCCGGCAGTACTCACATGTCGTGCAGAGCCGCTGTCAGGTAACAGGACACCGAGTGTTACCGGTCGACTGCTGAAGAATGTTTGTTTGGGTTGGTCCACGCTGGCTTGCAGGAGGAGGGAGAAGAAGAAGAAGAAGAGGGCGCTCGGGGAGTTTGTGTGTGTGTATTTATATGCGCAAGAGGGTAAGTTGAGGACGTAGCTGTCAAACACGCTGCGGCTCCGAGGCGTGCGGCTAACGTGCGAGGGTACCAGCTAGCACTTCCGTAAGGCGGATATAAAGTGTGTGTGCTACTAAGTTAGCTAGCAGCTCCGTAATGTGGCTATAAAGTGTGCTTGTATGCGTGTGCTAGTGCGCCTCCCTGCATAATCCCCCCCACACTCTTCCTCGGTTGTGACGCAATCTTAGACCCCGCCCCCCGGGATTCTCAGCCAATCGCGGGATAGAAGGACGTGACGTCACATTACCAGCGCGAGGTTTTCGAAATGGGGCCCAAAACTGTTGACTGACGTCACAGCATGAGCAAAAATTGGAAAAGGAATTTTGTCCTTAGCAAACCTAATTATACCAGAGGTGTGGACTCGAGTCACATGACTTGGACTCGAGTCAGACTCGAGTCATGAATTTGATGACTTTAGACTCGACTTGACAAAATGTAAAGAGACTTGCAACTCGACTTAGACTTTAACATCAATGACTTGTGACTTCACTTGGACTTGATCCTTTTGACTTGACATGACTTGCCACGACTTGCCACTTTCCCCAAAATCCAAAGCTTAAAAAGTTATTTGGGAGCGCTCCGTATTTTTCATTTTCTCCGTCTGTCTATCAGCGTGTTGTTCCTGTCAGCGTGTGTGCTCTCAGTACAACAGCCAATCAAAGTAGATCTACGTTGTTTTCATCACGCAGCATTCATCCAATCAAATTGCAGGACAACAAATGAGTTGTCCAACAACGTGCCAGTGAGAAACAATTATGCCAAAGTTGGTTTCGTTCGGGTATAAAAACTACGACTTGGTCAACAAAAAAAGAATTGCCGAATGCAAATCACGCAGTTCGAATATTACAGACGGAGACGCAACAACTTAATTCCAACTTCGTTCGACATTTGAAGTTGCACAAAGAAGGGTAAGTTTTGAATGTAAGATAACGTTTATTGGCTAAGTAACGTGACTTTTATTTGCTGTGTAGTTAAATCAGTGAGGCTGCAAACTCACTGCTAACGTTATAACCATAGACATCTTATAAGTAGACGCAGCATCGACCGCTACTGCCTACTGGCGCAGACGAGACGCGTGGCCGCCATCTTGGAGTGGTGATCTGCTCCACTCAGTGCAATTCATTTGGCAGGAGCAATGAACTGTCAGCGCATTTAATTCATCTTACCTCACTGAATACCACTGATTTTCACGCGCTTTTTTGTCATACGTGTAGCGATTATAACAGACACATGTTTTGGCGTGTTTTATTATTCATAGTTTGCTTAACAGTAATATAATATTCTTATACGCTATAAGTGACCAGACGTCCGAGATCAAAACTGGGAATATAATCCCAGAGAAGGGGAAAAAAACGGTAAACTATTTTTAAATTGAAGAAACAATATGATTAGGTTATATATACATATGCGTGTATCCTACATAAACAATGTATGAATACATTAGATATCTTAGGGACCTATAGACTGTATCTCTGTTGCTGCAGCAGCAGAGAGTTTATTCTGTCTTGACACTTTGTATTGATATTTTCTATTGCATTCTTCCCTTAAATGATAATGTTTGCAGTGATTGTTTTATATGTATTATTTTATGTAAGTCGCTTTGGATAAAAGCATCTGCCAAATACTTAAACATATATAAACACCTGGAAGTCTTCATATCAGCTAAAACCACCAATCTGTTTCACTGGATTCAGAATAAAACCAAATTCTGTTTTACCCAACAATGTTAGTATTTGAATATTGTTACTTGAAGACTTATTCCTGGTTACAATTATACTGTTAAGAAAGTATTGTCTTATACTTTGCCTAAAATGAGAATGCATCATAATCAGTGGCGGCTGGTGAATTTTGTTTTAGGTGGGGCTGAAAGTTTGTAAACCAAACCCCTGTAGAGGCGTCATCCTCCCCCAGAAGATTTCTTTGTGATTTTCACATACAAATATTGAAGATCTTTGATCCTTCTCAACTCTGTGGTAATATTATTTTCATAAAATACAACCAATAGTACGTTAATGTTAAATCTTACTTGTGAAAAGTAATCCCCCGATTCCTATTTTTAACAGTCCGCTCATTTGAGCAGGAAAACGCTGAACACCAGCATCTTTGTTTTCTACCTGTCAACTGTCAGTTCAGGCTGCTCGCCGGCTCCTTATCAGCACTTCAAGATGGCGGCCAAATTGCTCACGTCACAGCAACCAATGCTGCGTCTACTTATAAGATATCTATGGTTATAACGTCATTGCAAACACTGCAATCTGTTGCGTCCACTGCAGTTTGCTACCTTATTCATACTTTTTGTCAAGTGATTTTTTTTTAAGCAGGGTTGCATGAGGTACCTATACATAACGTTACGTTAGTCAATGTATCACACACAGTAACGTAACGTTAGTCAATGTATCACACACAGTAACATTACGTTAGTCAATGTATCACACACAGTAACGTAACGTTAGACAGTGGTCAGCAGCACCATGTATTTTAGCCACCTACAAAAAGACAAACATAGTCAAATAAAGGTCAGTTAAAATGTATACTATATTAAGAATATGTGTACATATTGCATAGGGCCCTGACATATAAAAAGTACAACTCTGTTCATTGTTATGTTCATTTATTTGTTATGTTTTTCATGTGTACGCACACATCAACACACATACAGTATGAGATGAGATCAATGAGATAAGGTAAGAACAGGATAGAAACTGCTGTGGAACTAGTTACAATGCAATATGCCATTGAAATACAATGTTAACACTTTTGTGCAAATAAGTACAGTTGCACTTGTTTTTTTCAAATGTGTTTATTCTGTAAAGGAATAAATTACATGTTTAAAATGACTGGTTAATAGTGCTATTTTGAAGTGCAATGTCAGCACTATCTTTTTCCCTGCAATTTCAAATGCACTTGTTTTAATAAATAAATACAGCGTTTTAAAAGCATACACAATCTGTGTAAATATATTAGTCTGTGGTTAAATGACTTGAAAGGACTTAAAACTCAAAATGCAGGACTTGGGACTTGACTTGGGACTTTCCAGTCTTGACTTTGGACTTGACTCGGACTTGCCCTGTCTTGACTCGGGACTTGACTCGAGACTTGAGGGCAAAGACTTGAGACTTACTTATGACTTGCAAAGCAATGACTTGGTCCCACCTCTGAATTATACTATTGGCTGAGTTGTATATTCATAAATGTAAGTTTCTCAATACCCGACCTGTTTTTTGTGCCTTAAAAAAAAGATTTAGAACTCTACATTAAAACACTCTCTACCTCGAACAACCAAAAAGCTGTGAAAACGATGATGCTATGTTCTTAATATATATATATATATATATATATATATATATATATATATATATATATATATATATATATATATATATATATATATATATATATTTGCATTCTCTTTTATAGGGATGTCCGATAATGGCTTTTTGCCGATACCTGATATTCCGATAATGTCCAACTCTTTAATTACCGATAGCAATATCAACCGATATATGCAGTCATGGAATTAACACATTATTATGCCTAATTTGGACAACCAGGTATGGTGAAGATAAGGTACTTTTTTTTTAAATGTATAAAATAAGATAAATAAATTAAAAACATTTTCTTGAATAAAAAAGAAAGTAAAACAATATGAAAACAGTTACATAGAAACTAGTAATTAATGAAAATGAGTCAAATGAACTGTTAAAGTTTAGAACTATTAGTGGACCAGCAGCACGCACAATCATGTGTGCTTACGGACTGTATCCCTTGCAGACTGTATTGATATATATTGATATATAATGTAGGAACCAGAATATTAATAACAGAAAGAAACAACCCTTTTGTGTGAATGAGTGTGAATGAGTGTAAATGGGAGCAGCACGGTGGAAGAAGGGTTAGTGCGTCTGCCTCACAATACGAAGGTCCTGAGTAGTCGTGAGTTCAATCCCGGCCTCGGGATCTTTCTGTGTGGAGTTTGCATGTTCTCCCCGTGACTGCGTGGGTTCCCTCCGGGTACTCCGGCTTCCTCCCACCTCCAAAGACATGCACCTGGGGATAGGTTGATTGGCAACACTAAATTGGCCCTAGTGTGTGAATGTGAGTGTGAATGTTGTCTGTCTATCTGTGTTGGCCCTGTGATGAGGTGGCGACTTGTCCAGGGTGTACCCCGCCTTCCGCCCGATTGTAGCTGAGATAGGCTCCCGCGACCCCGAAGGGAATAAGCGGTAGAAAATGGATGGATGGATGGAGTGTAAATGGGGGAGGGAGTTTTTTTGGGTTGGTGCACTAATTATAAGTGTATCTTGTGTTTTTTATGTTGGTTTAATAAAAAATAAAAAAAATAAAATAAAAACGTACCGATAATTTAAAAAAACGATTCCGATAATTTCCGATATTACATTTTAGCGCATTTATCGTCCGATATTATCGGACATCTCCACTATTTTAGTTACTTTGAATTTACAACCCCCTGGCGCTGTTTTGTACTGTTTGTACTGTTTTTGTACTTATTTTGATTATTGTTTCTCGACTGTTTGTTAATGTTGAAATTCATAAATAAAGGTTTTAAAAAAAAGTTTACAAAATGTTTTAAATAAATGAAAAAAAAGGAATTTTATCCATGCAAACCTCATTATACTATTTGCTAAGTTTTATATTCATAAATGTAAGTTTCTCAATACCCGACCTGTTTTTTGTGCCTTTAAAAAAGAATTAGAACTCTATGTTTTAAAACACTCTATACCTCTAACAACCCAAAAGCTGTGAAAACGATGATGCTGTTTTCCAAATTTAATTATTTACTGAACTTGTGTGAGCCTATGGTTTTGCACTTTGTTTGTTTTGTATATATATATATATATATATATATATATATATATATATTTTTTTTTTTTTTTTTTTTTCCATCCATCCATCACTTTGAGTTTACAACCCCCTGGCGCTGTTTTGTACTGTTTTGTACTATATATTTATACCATGAATTGATTAACATAGACTCCGACTTAAACAAAATGGAAAACGTATTCGGGTGTTACCATTTACCGGTAAGTTAAAGTTAAGTTAAAGTACCAATGATTGTCACACACACTAGTGTGGCGAAATTATTCTCTGCATTTGACCCATCACCCTTGATCACCCCCTGGGAGGTGAGGGGAGCAGTGGGCAGCAGCGGTGGCTGCGCCCGGGAATCATTTTTGGTGATTTAACCCCCAATTCCAACCTTTGATGCTGAGTGCCAAGCAGGGAGGTAATGTTTAGTGGTCAATTGTACGGAATATGTACTGTACTGTGCAATCTACTAATAAAAGTCTCAATCAATCAATCAATCAATTTTGTACTGTTTTTGTACTTATTTTGATTATTATTTCTCAACTGTTTGTAAATGTTGCAATTTATAAATAAAGGTCTTTAAAATTCAAAAACTAAAAATAAAAAGCTGTTGACAGACGCCACAGCATGAGAAAAAATTGGAAAAAAGGAATTTTACCTATGCAAACGTCATTATACTATTGGCTGAATTTTACATTCATAAATGTAAGTTTCTCAATACCCAACCTGTTTTTTGTGCCTTTAAAAAAAGACTTAGAAATGTACTTTAAAACGCTTTTTGATTGATTGATTGAAAGTTTTATAAGTAGATTGCACAGTACAGTACATATTCCGTACAGTTGACCACTAAATGGAAAAACCCGAATAAGTTTTTCAACTTGTTTTAGTCGGGGTCCACTTTAATCAATTCATGGTTTTTACTTCTAACAGCCAAAAAGCTGTGAAAACTATGATGCTGTGCTCCAAATTTGGATTTTTTACGGTGTGTGTATATACATATATATATATATATATATATATATATATATATATATATATATGTTAAATGTTTTTGATTAATTAATTATTTTTTTTTAATCTTTCCTTTCAAATCCATTTTCTACCGCTTGTTACTCTTGGTGTCTCCTAGCCGCTCAGGCAAATTATATTGTCTGAAAATTAATTTTCCCATCGATAACGTGACAATGTTAAATGTTGATGAACATCAATGTTAATTGATGTTAAATGACAAAACGGATTATAAAGACAATGTATATATGTATATATACACACATATATACATATATATATATATATATATATATATATATATATATATATATATATATATATATATATATATACAGTATATATATATACGGCATGGCGTGGTGGGTAGAGCAACCGTGCCAGAAACCTGAGGGTTGCAGGTTCGCTCCCCGCCTCTTACCATCCAAAAATCGCTGCCGTTGTGTCCTTGGGCGGGACACTTCACCCTTTGCCCCCGGTGCCACTCACACCGGTGAATTGAATGATGAATGATAGGTGGTGGTCGGAGGGGCCGTTGGCGCAAATTGCAGCCACGCTTCCGTCAGTCTACCCCAGGGCAGCTGTGGCTATGAAAGTAGCTTACCACCACCAGTTGTGAATGAATGATGGGTTCTACCGTATTTTCCGCACTATAAGGCGCACCTAAAAACCACAAATGTTCTCAAAAGCTGACAGTGCGCCTTATAACCCGGTGCGCTTTATATATGGATAAATATTAAGATTCATTTTCATAAAGTTTCGGTCTCGCAACTTCGGTAAACAGCCGCCATCTTTTTTCCCGGTAGAACAGGAAGCGCTTCTTCTTCTACGCAAGCAACCGCCAAGGTAAGCACTCGCCCCCATAGAACAGGAAGCGCTTCTTCTTCTACTGTAAGCAACCACCCGCCCGCGTAGAAGAAGAAAAAGCGTGCGGATATCACCGTACGTTTCATTTCCTTTGTGTGTTTACATCTGTAAAGACCACAAAATGGCTCCTACTAAGCGTCAGGGATCCGGTTCATGAAAAGACGCAATCTCTCCATCCGCACACGGATTACTATTTCACAGCAACTGATATTCCTGTGAACCGCACTGTGGATACAACGGGAGCACGTACGGTGAATATTCGCACCACAGGGAATGAGAAGTCATCCTTCACTGTGGTTCTAGCTTGCCATGCTAATGGCCAGAAACTTCCACCCATGGTGATATTCAAAAGGAAGACCTTGCCAAAAGAGACCTTTCCAGCCGGCGTCATCATAAAAGCTAACTCGAAGGGATGGATGAAGAAAAGATGAGCGAGTGGTTAAGGTAAGTTTAAGTTTACGCGAAGAGGCCGGGTGGCTTTTTTCACGCAGCTCTGTCCATGTTGATATACGTATGTTTGTGATTGCACATTTGCGTACATTTTGGGAGTGAACAGAGTTGTTAGAACGCTGGTTTTTAATATATTATTAAAGTTTGACTGACCTATCTGACTGTTTTTTTGACATTCCTTTAGCGCAGTTAGATGCGGCTTACAACACGGGGCGGCTTATAGGTGGACAAAGTTTTGAAATATGCCGTTCATTGAAGGCGCGGCTTATAACCCAGGGCGCCTTATGGTGCGGAAAATTCGGTACATGTAAAGCGACTTTCGGTACTTAGAAAAGCGCTATATAAATCCCAGGTATTATTATTATTATTATATATATATATATATATACATATACATATATATATATATATATATATATACACATATATATATATATATATATATATATATATATATATATATATATATATACAGTATATATATATATATATATATATATAATATATATATATATATATATATATATATATATATATATATGTGACTGTCCACAACTGTATGTGGCAAAATGCAGCTCCACACTGCTGTCGCTTCAACATATCACTGGCAGAAGGTGGATTAGGAAATTATTTTATTACAGTGTCCTGCAAAACGACCAAACATCAGGTAAAATGGGGCAAAGCCCGTGGTCTCATGCACTGTACAGTTATAGCAAAACGTGGAGCATTTGCGGCCATCTGGACTTGGATTTTGGGGAAAGGGTCCTAATCATACCTCCAAGAGTTCTGTTGAATCTTTCAGTAATACCATTGCCCATTGGATGATATGGAGTCGTGTGGGACATTTGCACTCCCGCCATCTCAAGAAGATCCTTGATAAGCATGCTCTCAAAGTTAGCTCCCTGGTCCGAATGAATCCTTTTAGGGAATCCATAGATGCAGAAAAACCTGTCCCACAGGCACCGGGCAACTTGCTTTGCTGATTGGTTTCTGCAGGGGAATGCAAGAGCCAACATTGAGAAATGGTCTGTCGCAAGAAGGACATCAGTGCATTTATTTACACCTGATTCCACTGTCCAAAAATCAATACACACTAATTCCATGGGAGCTGAAGTGCGGACGTTCTCAAGAGGTGCACGGGCTTCTGGTTCAGGTGTCTTACCCAAAATGCACCTCTGGCAGTTCACAACATGTCTCAAGATATCTTTTTCCATTCCTATCCAGAAAAATATTTTACTGGCCAGAGAGAATGTCTTAGAGCTGCATCATGAACACCATGTAAGACCTGTTTCTTCAGCGAGTCTGGAACGACAAACTGAAAGATTTTCCTGTTCATGAAGCGGTCCTTCTTCACTCGATAGAGAATTCCACCACGAACTTTGAACTTATCCCAGTGTCTCAACAATCTGAGCACACAGCTCGACTCAGTCGTTCTTTCATGTCTTGACGGTCTTTTGTGTCGGTTCACATAGAAGAGAACTCTGCTAACGGTGGGGTCTTGCTGCTGAAGATTTTCTAGTTGACTGTGAGGGACAACAACAGATGAATCTTCTTTGGGCAGCTGTAGCGATGTTGGGCTCGTTCCTGGCAGCAAAGAGACACCGCCAGTCCGGTGTGCGTCCAACACTGCGGACACTTCCCCAGCAGCAATTGCACCCTCAGGTGACTGAGAAGAAACTTGTCCTTCGGTCGATTGGCCTCCTGCAGATCGAACAGCTTGACAGTTGGTGGTCAAACGGCAAGCATGTTGTACAGTATCATTCACAACTCCATGAACTTGATCCAACAAAGACAGATATGGCTCCTTTACCAAACGATGACTGACACAGGACTGCACAAAGGGCTCACGACTCAAGGCATCAGCCACTGTATTCTTGGGCCCTGGCACATATTTCAGGTCAAAATCATAAGCTGCCAGTTTTGAAATCCATCTTTATTCACAGGCATCCAGCCTGGGCTTCGTCAAGACATAGGTCAGGGGGTTGTTATCAGACCATGCAGTAAAGTGCCTCCCTTTTAGCCAGTGGGAGAACTTTTCACATATGGCCCATTTTAAAGCGAAAAATTCCAGCCTGTGAGCTGGATAGTTCAGCTGGGCTCTTGACAGCGTTTTACTAGCAAATGGGACTGGCCTTGCAACCTCTTCCCCAGCACTGAGCTGGGACAGAACAGCTCCGATGCCATCAAACGAAGCATCTACAGCAAGAATAAAAGGCTTTCCGAAGTCAGGATGAGCCAGTGTTACCATTTGGGACAGGTCATATTTCAGAGTTTCAAAGGCTTTCTGACACTCAGTTGTCCAGTCCTCTGCTGACAGCTTGACACAACTCGACTGCTTCAATTTAGACTTCATTCCTCGCCTGGCCTTACCAATTGTCTTCTGACCCGAGATGAGCTTAAATAGGGGTCTAGCCTTAATGGAGCAATCCTCAATAAAATGTTGATAATACAACACCATCCCCAAGAAAGATCGAATCTTCATTTGAGAGGGAGTGACACCATCACTATCCATCAAGTCAGATGCCTGCACTCTGCAAATGGCTTCGACCTTTCCAGGGTCTGTTTGGACTCCTGACTCAGATATCACATGGCCAAGAAATCTCACTGATCCCCTGAGAAAGTGGCACTTCTTTGGCGCTAACTTGAGGTTGTGGTCCTTCAAGTGGGAGAAAACCATCTCCAACCGCTCAAGTGCTATCTGTTCTGTTGGACCAAAGACCATGAGATCGTCAAGGTAGTACAAGAGGCTAGTGAAATTCTCATCCCCAAAAATAGAGAGCATCATCCTCATAAATGTAGCGGGGCTGTTCGAGAAACCCTGTGGCATTCGGTTGCACTCATGAAGGCCAAAGGGTGAGGAAAAGGCGGTGTACTTTTTGTGTCCTTCAAATAGAGGTACATTATAGAATCCTGACGTGAGGTCCATGGTGGAGAAAAAGACATTTCCTCCAAGTGCGGCAAGAGCATCAGCCTGATGAGGCAGTGGGTGGGTGTCTCTCACTGTCCTCGCATTGAGCCATCTGAAATCAGTGCAGATACCCAAATTTCCGTCTTTCTTCCAAACAAGAACCAAGGGTGATGCATATTCACTTGTGGATTTCCGAATTATGCCCTTTTCTTTTAATTTGGTGGCACCCTGCGATAAAGCAGGCAGAAAGGCCTCTCCTCCACCAGATGTATCTTGTACACAAAGTCAGATGCTTCCCCACAGTCCATCTTGTCCCGCGAAAAGATTGTCTCATGTCTCTCGATGAGCTGGAAAAGCCTGTGCAAAGGTCGGAGACAGCGCAAGCATCCAGATCCAGATCTTGCAGACCAAGCCTGTACAGCGCTGCCTTGAAGTCCTCCTTAGACCTTTCCTCTGTAGCAGCAGACACAATTTGGGAGTGAACTTGGATGTGGTCAGGCTGAGACAAATCTTCAACAGCAACACAGGAAAACACATCTGCTAGCTTTGAGTTTTTCTTAAGCAACACATGCTCACTGGTGGGGTTGATGACTTTCATGGGCAGGTATCGATCACCCCACATTGGTGAAACCTACTCAGTGGCCTAGTGGTTAGAGTGTCCGCCCTGAGATCGGTAGGTTGTGAGTTCAAACCCCGGCCGAGTCATACCAAAGACTATAAAAATGGGACCCATTACCTCCCTGCTTGGCACTCAGCATCAAGGGTTGGAATTGGGGGTTAAATCACCAAAAATGATTCCCGGGCGCGGCACCGCTGCTGCCCACTGCTCCCCTCACCTCCCAGGGGGTGAACAAGGGGATGGGTCAAATGCAGAGGACAAATTTCACCACACCTAGTGTGTGTGTGACAATCATTGGGACTTTAACTTTAACTTTAACTTTGACTTTAACTTTAAATCACCCTACCAACTAGAATCTTCCTTGATCTACACCGTGACTGGGTCAGTTCGATCATCACTGTGCTGCCAACTGACAAAGGTGCTGAGGCAGGAAGCTTACCCCAAACAAGGTGTTCACTCATCGGCTGGAGCATGACACATTGCTGAAGCTTCAGCGTGCCAACCTTGTCAGGCACAGTTTCACCCCTCCATTTCTCTGTGTTAGAAAGGAGAGAACAGAACCGGTGGCAATCTTCATCAATGACGCTGCTAGGCTCTGACATGAGTCGCCAGTAGCTCTCAGTCCCTCTCATCAGTTGAAGAATCTTTTTTATGGCATTACTGCCCAGGATCATGTCGTCTGTCTGTCCAGGAACAACAAACATGGGTACAGCCAACTTGCATTCATACACCACTACTTCCACATCATAAACAGCTGAAGGGGTCACTTGATGGCCACCACATCCAATAATGACAACACCATCTGCTGAGTGTCGCTTCATGTTTGGAATGTGCTCCAACAACCGGGCTATAGCACGCTCACTTAATGTGCAACCTGTAGAGCCACTATCAATCATCGCTTTCAGGGGAATACCACCTGATGTGACAGTAGTGTAGAACAAGCTATCAGACTTCTGAATTCTGTGTGTGCCTTGGAAAACAACTGTTCTATCTGGGGGTATGTCGGAACTGAGTGACTCAAACATCGACTCTAAATCATTAGAAAAACTACTGGGAGGGTCATTAACAGGATCTACACCGACCTCCCTCTGGTGCAGATCAATCAGTTTTCCGACTGTGCAGCTGGCGTGAACCTCGCCTGGGCAGGACAATCGCGCCTGGTGTGGTCAGGTGAGTAGCACTGAAAACAGAGTCTATTCCTACGGCAGTCAACAAGTGCAGAGTGAGCCACGTCACCACAAACAGCACAAGGCGAGTTATCCAGACCCACAATTCTGGAGGACTGTGTCTTAGGTGGTCTGGCCGCAGGGGTACGGGCTTGAGCAGACCGCTCCAGCAAAATATTTTCCAACATAGCTATGACACATTCAAAGGCATTCGGGTCTGTACCCTTAGCTGTGTTAGCCTCTTGAGTGTCAGAATGACCAACTGCAGTGTGAAGCATATCAACATTGTTCACATACACACGTTCATTGGGCTTCCTACTCATCACAGCAGCATACTTTGAACACAACTCTGTATGATATTCATCCAGCACAGCCTGGACTTCCACAGCCGACCACTTATCAATCGTCTTTGATCTGAATGTCATGGAAAGATCTCTGGAGGGGAAATTCTTTATAAACATACGTGTCACCTCAAGGGCAGGGCAGTCCAAATTCTTGCCTTGTTCCCTGAGGCGGTCAGCTGCAATGTCAGCAGCTTGGTTGAGCTCAGCCAGTAGTCGTATGCATCTTCATTTGCCTTTGGCAACGTTGTGTAGAAGTCTGCCAGGGGAAGAGGTGAGCACGGCACAGCAGCAAAATGCTTACGAAGAAGGCTATAGATCGCATCTGGATTCTTTGTAACATCAATGCCACTATTCCTCGTGCCAAATTTCACAATGTCTCTTGCTCTGCCTCTGAGGTGGACAAGCATTTCTTCTGCCTGATTCTCCATGTTGATGTCAGACCTCCTTATGTAGTTCCTCATCAGGTCCTCCCATTCGTGCACATCCACCGCATCCCTGTCATCTCCCCTAAAGGACGGAGGTTCTTTCACTTTCCTGTGCGAAACCTGAAGCACTTGTGAGGAGTCTAGACTTCGTGTTAGTGTGTTAATGGGCGTGTCACAAACACCTGAGGAACGAGGTGTCGGCATAGTGTGTGCAGGCCCTAGACGTGTAACTATACTGTCAGCTAGCTGCTGGCCAACGTGCCTTATAATGTCACTCATCTGGCCGACTACATCGTGTGACTGTAAAGTGGGGTCTGCTGTGGGTGTAACAGTAACCTGTGTGTTCAATGTAGTATTCATGTGATGGTTTTGGGAAGGAACCCTGTCTCCACTAACTGAGTGAGCCTCTACTGGATCCTATCTACCCCCCGCCACATGAACTACATCCCCTTGAACAGGACTGTCAAACTGCAACACCAATGGGATCCCTCTACCTCTGCCAACACTTCTATGTAAGGGTGTGCTAGTGTCAAACTTTAAATAGCTCATTTTGAAATATCAAAAGAAAATAGCACAAAAATCACAATATGGATACCAAAAAAAATACAAGTAAAACACTAAAAAAAACCCACCCCGTCCACCTGATGGCGTAATGAAGAAGCCGTCCAGCAAGATGGATCCGGTCCGATGTGAAGAGCCAAATTCGACGGGTCACGGCATCAATGTGACGGTCCACAACTGTATGTGGCAAAATGCAGCTTCAACATATCACTGGCACCAGGTGGATTATGAATTTCTTTTATTACAGTGTCCTGCAAAACAGTGCAAATTGTGAGACTGTGAGTCCACTTGGGTCACGGGATTCTCAGTTGGAAGGCTTCACAGTTCTGAGCACTTCCCGCAGGTAACCGTACATACCACTTCTCGCCAGCAACAGACGCTGTTGCAACACTTCATTCATAATTTAATCAAGCATAATGAACGTCTGTTTTTACACCGTTACATATATATATATATATATATATATATATATATATATATATATATATATATATATATCAGTGACGTGCAGTCACTATGAGGCAGGTGAGGCCCCGCCTCACCTGCCATCATGGAAAGAAAAAAAATTTAAAAATATTTTTTTTTAAATTAAATTGTTATATGTATCCAGTGATTAAACTATAAAGTTATTTTCCATTTAACTTCACCCGTTTTAAATTATTTTTATTTAAAATCGAATTTTCACATTTGCCGTTCAAATACTGAGAAGAGACGGTGCGCTGAACAGCAGCCAGTTGAGGCACGTCACTGCGTTGTGCCTCACCATGGATTGCGGACTCGGCTAACTGCTGGCCTGCTGTGCAGTGAGACCGTATTGCTATATGAATTATATTATACATTTCCATAGTTTAGTTAGCTGAGGTATATAATGTACAGTGTATTTTGTCAACAACTGTATGTGTGTAAAGTATTTCTTGTGCTGAGCGATCATAAAACGGCTGCAAAAGACGCACTGGCTGAGGCTCGCCTCCTGCACCCCCGCCGTAGAATGCACGGCAACCCCTGACGGGTTAGGGTTGTATCAACGAAAGCTCACACTTAAACTTTCCACGTGCAAGATTGAATCTATTTAAAAAAGTTATTTCATAAGAAGCCAAAAAGTGCAAAAACAATAATGTTGGTGTTGGAGGAGTTGTGAATGACTGCAGGGCCACAACATTAGGTACACCTGCAGACTGCAGGTGTACCTAATTCACAACTCCTCCAACAAGAACATTATTGTTTTTGCACTTTTTGGCTTCTTATTAGATAACTTTTGTAACCTATTTTTATGGGCTTTCCTCTTTGTGATGTTAAGTTCCTGTTATGCACTGTTATACAGTATATGCCTTGAGCTCTTATTTTGAAGGCGCTAAGAGCGGAAGTGATGACACTTTTGAGTGGAGCGGAAGTTTTTGAAAGAAGGTAAATAAAGTGGTCCTCGTGTACACTGGAGCCTCCGTGTTTGTTATTTTGTAGTTTCATACAGTATAGGCGACATTTATAAACCCTCGGTTACACTTTTTTAAATAGATTCAATCTTGCACGTGGAAAGTTTAAGTGAGGGCTTTAGTTGATATAACACTCCCGTCAGGGGGTGCATTAATCCAGCACAACAGCGGCTCGTGGACTTATTTTATAAGTAAAGGTAAGAGCATAATAACGTTTTTTTTTATTAAATGTGCTTTTTTGTGTGCTACAGTTTGTATGTGTAAAGTTAAAGTTAAGTTAAAGTACCAATGATTGTCACACACACACTAGGTGTGGTGAAATGTGTCCTCTGCATTTGACCCATCCCCTTGATCACCTCCTGGGAGGTGAGGGGAGCAGTGGGCAGCAGCGGCGCCGCGCCCAGGAATCATTTTTGGTGATTTAATAACCCCCAATTACAACCCTTGATGCTGAGTGCCAAGCAGGGAAGAATGCTGGTATATGAGCTTTTAAACATAACCCGTTAACTGCTGCCAATCAAATGGTGAATAAGATACTCTTTAGGGTTCATATGTTTGTAAATCTGACTGTGATGAAGTCAGTGCCTCACCAGCCATCAACCTCACCGCACGTCACTGGTATATATATATATATATATATATATATATATATATATATATATATATATGTATATATATATATATATATATACAGCCTGGCCCCCGGCCAATTTTTTTTAACCCAATGCGGCCCCTGGGTCAAAAAGTTTGGGGACCCCTGGTCTTAATGTAGCCTCATGAGGTGTTGAACCACTTGAGCCAATTGCTTCGAGAATTTATTAAAGCTTCAACGCAGGCTTCGGCACAAGGCACCACCTGCTGGCCATTATTATGATTAGAAACAGCTGTGTGTGTGAGTGATGCGTTGAAATGTTTGTTATGGCTCTGGGAAATGACAATGAATAAATCTATAATGCTGTGTTCCAAATGTAAATTATTTACGGAACTTGTGTGAGCCTATGGCTTTACATTTTGTTACATATATACATACATATATATATATATATATATATATATATATATATATATATATATATATATATATATATATATATATATATATATATTGCATTCTATTTTAGTTACTTTATTGAGTTTACAACCCTGTTGCTGTTGTTTTTGTACTTGTTTTGATTATTATTATTTCTTGATTGTTTGTGAATGTTGCAGATTATAAATAAAGGTTTATAAAATAAAATGACAAATGAATCGCGATAAATGTTTGACCGAATGGTTCTTCTAGTTAAATTAAAACAAGTATAATGAAATATGTTTTATGTGTTTGAGTTTTGCCAACATGGTAGAATCATATGATATGGCAGGTTGTATAATGTTTTTATTTCACCTTGAGGAAATAGCATAAAGAGGAAGATGACAATATATAATGTAAGTTGGACAAGGAGATTTAGTTAATTTTTATTTTTGGTTTGAAGAGATTCTTTTCCTTTTTTAAAAAAAACAACAAAAAAACCCGAATCCATCAACCAGCTATTGATTTCTGGTTAAAAAGAATAAATAAACGCGACATGTTTCATGTGATTGAATTATTTCGGACCTTACGTCGCCGGTGATCGAACACACGAACAATTACGCAAGTACGCTTTGTACTATATATATATATATATATATATATATATATATATATATTGCATTCTATTTTAGTTACTTTATTAAGTTTACAACCCTGCCGCTGATTTGTTCTGTTTTTGTACTTATTTTGATTATTATTATTTCTCGATTGTATATAAATGTTGCAGTTTATAAATAAAGGTTTATAAAAATAAAAATAAAATTACGATAGCAAAGGTCTCCTCGATGGGCAATCTTTTTAATAGTTTGCCGTCATTCTTTGCATTTTAAACACTATTTTTATTCTCTATCTATTTTACCTCAAAAGCCGACATTTTCGAATCTCCCAGCAAAAATCAGAACTGCTTCCCGGAAGTGGTCACGTGGTGCAGGCAGGCAGCGAGACTTCCCGCGTCGTCATTTCCGGCTCCTCCCCTATGAAGCAAGCCTCGATACGCCCCCTCCTTTACTCGACCAGCGCCTAGAAGCCTCAACAAATGTTGTCCAATCACTAATACTAAGTAAATACTACTTGTCTTACATACATTCTTCCATTTGGGTTTCATACATACATACCTGCAACCCCTGGCAAAACGTATGGAAACACCAGTCATGGAGGATGTTCATGCAGTTGTTTTAATTTTGTACAAAACCCAAAATGAAGTTGCTTGCTTGGATGGCAACATATGTTGCTCCAAAACCTGTATGTACTTTTCAGCATTAATGGTGCCTTCACATATGTGTAAGTTACCCATGTCTTGGGCACTAATACACCCCCATACCATCACAGATGCTGGCTTTTCAACTTTGCGCCTCGAACAATCCGGATGGTTCTTTTCCTCTTTGTTCCGGAGGACACGACATCCACAGTTTCCAAAAACAATTTGAAATGTGGACTCGTCAGACCACAGAACACTTTTCCACTTTGTATCAGTCCATCTTAGATGAGCTCAGGCCCAGCGAAGCCGACGGCTTTTCTGGGTGTTGTTGATAAATGGCTTTCGCTTTGCATAGTAGAGTTTTAACTTGCACTTACAGATGTAGTGACCAACTGTAGTTACTGACAGTGGGTTTCCGAAGTGTTCATGAGCCCAAGTGGTGATATCCTTTACACACTGATGTTGGTTTTTGATGCAGTACCGCCTGAGGGATCGAAGGTCATGGGCATTCAATGTTGGTTTTCGGCCTTGCAGTGATTTCTCCAGATTCTCTGAACCTTTTGATGATATTACGGACCGTAGATGGTGAAATCCCTAAATTCCTTGCAATAGCTCGTTGAGAAATGTTGTTCTTAAACTGTTGGGCAATTTGCTCATGCATTTGTTGACAAAGTGGTGACCCTCGCCCCATCCTTGTTTGTGAATGACTGAATATTTCATGGGATCTACTTTTATACCCAATCATGGCACCCACCTGTTTCCAATTTGCCTGTTCACCTGTGGGATGTTCCAAATAAGTGTTTGATGAGCATTCCTCACTTCCTCAGTCTATTTTGTCACTTGTGCCAGCTTTTTTTAAACATGTTGCAGACATCAAATTCCAAATGAGGTAATATTTACAAAAAAATAACAAAGTTTTCCAGTTCGAACATTAAATATCTTGTCTTTGCAGTCTATTCAATTGAATATAGGTTAAAAAGGATTTACAAATCATTGTGTTTTGTTTTTATTTACGATTTACACAACGTGCCAACTTCACTGGTTTTGGGTTTTGTACAAACCCCGTTTCCATATGAGTTGGGAAATTGTGTTAGATGTAAATATAAACGAATACAATGATTTGCAAATCCTTTTCAACCCATATTCAATTGAATGCACTACAAAGACAACATATTTGATGTTCAAACTCTTAAAAAATTTTTTTTTTTTGCAAATAATAATTAACTTAGAATTTCATGGCTGCAACACGTGCCAAAGTAGTTGGGAAAGGGCATGTTCACCACTGTGTTACATGGCCTTTCCTTTTAACAACACTCAGTAAACGTTTGGGAACTGAGGAGACACGTTTTTTAAGCTTCTCAGGTGGAATTCTTTCCCATTCTTGCTTGATGTACAGCTTAAGTTGTTCAACAGTCCGGGGGTCTCCGTTGTGGTATTTTAGGCTTCATAATGCACCACACATTTTCAATGGGAGACAGGTCTGGACTACAAGCAGGCCAGTCTAGTACCCGCACTCTTTTACTATGAAGCCATGTTGATGTAACACTTGGCTTGGCATTGTCTTGCTGAAATAAGCAGGGGCGTCCATGGTAACGTTGCTTGGATGGCAACATATGTTGCTCCAAAACCTGTATGTACCTTTCAGCATTAATGGCGCCTTCACAGATGTGTAAGTTACCCATGTCTTGGACACTAATACACCCCCATACCATCACAGATGCTGGCTTTTCAACTTTGCGCCTATAACAATCCGGATGGTTCTTTTCCTCTTTGGTCCGGAGGACACGACGTCCACAGTTTCCAAAAACAATTTGAAATGTGGACTCGTCAGACCACAGAACCCTTTTCCACTTTGTATCAGTCCATCTTAGATGAGCTCAGGCCCAGCGAAGCCGACGACGTTTCTGGGTGTTGTTGATAAACGTTTTTTGCCTTGCATAGGAGAGTTTTAACTTGCACTAACAGATGTAGCGACCAACTGTAGTTACTGACAGTGGGTTTCTGAAGTGTTCCTGAGCCCATGTGGTGATATCCTTTACACACTGATGACGCTTGTTGATGCAGTACAGCCTGAGGGATCGAAGGTCACGGGCTTAGCTGCTTACGTGCAGTGATTTCTCCAGATTCTCTGAACCCTTTGATGATATTAAGGACCGTAGATGGTGAAATCCCTAAATTCCTTGCAATAGCTGGTTGGGAAAGGTTTTTCTTAAACTGTTCAACAATTTACTCACGCATTTGTTGACAAAGTGGTGACCCTCGCCCCATCCTTGTTTGTGAATGACTGAGCATTTCATGGAATCTACTTTTATACCCAATCATGGCACCCACCTGTTCCCAATTTGCCTGTTCACCTGTGGGATGTTCCAAATAAGTGTTTGATGAGCATTCCTCAACTTTATCAGTATTTATTGCCACCTTTCCCAACTTCTTTGTCACGTGTTGCTGGCATCAAATTCTAAAGTTAATGATTATTTGCCAAAAAAAAAAAATGTTTATCAGTTTGAACATCAAATATGTTGTCTTTGTAGCATATTCAACTGAATATGGGTTGAAAAGGATTTGCAAATCATTGTATTCCGTTTATATTTACATCTAACACAATTCCCCAACTCATATGGAAACGGGGTTTGTATAAGTGGATATCTTTTTATGCTACTGGACACTTGAAAATGAAAACAATCTGCAAAACCTACCATCAACGATGCAGGAATAATATATGGAATGAAAATGATTACAAACAAGACCAAGGCCATGCATATTACAAGGAAGATCATCAAAATGCCCACAATTCATATTGAAAACATTGAACAAGTTGAAGAATGTATGTATTTAGGACAGACCAAATCAAAGGAGGAATCATGTGAGAAAGAAATTAAATGTAGAATAGCCATAGCCTAAAGGCCTTCAGTAACATGTACCGTATTTTTCGGACCATAGGGCGCACCGGATTATAAGGTGCACTGCCGATGAGCGGGTCTATTCAGGTCTTTTTTCATACAAAAGGCGCATTAAAGGGGTCATATTATGATTTTTTTCAAAATTTAAAACCACTTCCTTGTGGTCTACATAACATGTAATGGTGGTCAAAATGTTGCATAGATTATGTTTTACAGATCATCTTCAAGTAGTTACGTGGCTCACCTTAGACAGTGTCTTCTCATCTTTGTTGTAGCGGTGTAGCGTGCAAGGACGGGAGTGGAAGAAGTGTCAAAAGATGGAGCTAACTGTTTTAATGACATTCAGACTTTACTTAAATCAATAACGGAGCAGCATCTCCTCATCCGTGGCTCAACAATGCAACAACATCGCCGGAAATGTGTCCTGTGAAAAACCGTCTAATAACCCCCTAATAACTAAAGTTCCGTGGGTGAATAATGTAAACCCAATACAGTTTTTAGCGCTTTGATAGCTAGTCTACTGACAGATACAAGTTAGAACTTTACGCTACTTTACATTAGAAATGGCAACAGCGGAAGATGAATGCCACATAAGAAGGTGCAAAAAAATAAGAAGGACTACAAAGGCGGACGCGCGCACATTTTCAGGTCTTATGCAGATCCCAAATACACATCAGCAGGTACCAGAACAAAACGGCAGGTAATATGTCCGCTAATAGGTGCCATTTGGCGGTCCTTATACACACACCATCATAATACTCTTATTTTTAATGCGCGACTATCAATCAAGCAGTGCGGCTTCATAGCTTACCGAAGTCGTACTAAAAACATTTTGAAAGATATTTGAGCGCCGTGTGTAATGTTCTATATTCTCAATGGAACATTTAAAGTTTAGGTGTTGTTTACTGCCATCTAATTGCAGTCTAGACCTACTCAGTGTCCTAGTGGTTAGAGTGTCCGCCCTGAGATCGGTAGGTTGTGAGTTCAAACCCCGGCCGAGTCATACCAAAGACTATAAAAATGGGACCCATTACCTCCCTGCTTGGCACTCAGCATCAAGGGTTGGAATTGGGGGTTAAATCACCAAAAAATGATTCCCGGGCGTGGCACCGCTGCTGCTCACTGCTCCCCTCACCTCCCAGGGGGTGAACAAGGGGATGGGTCAAATGCAGAGGACACATTTCCCCATACCTAGTGTGTGTGTGACAATCATTGGTACTTTAACTTTAACTTACATGTATCTCTTATGTATGACGGCCATCTACTGGTCACACTTACCTACTCAGTGGCCTAGTGATTAGAGTGTCCGCCCTGAGATCGGTAGGTTGTGAGTTCAAACCCCGGCCGAGTCATACCAAAGACTATAAAAATGGGACCCATTACCTCCCTGCTTGGCACTCAGCATCAAAGGTTGGAATTGGGGGTTAAATCACCAAAAAATTATTCCCGGGCGTGGCACCGCTGCTGCTCACTGCTCCCCTCACCTCCCAGGGGGTGAACAAGGGTGATGGGTCAAATGCAGAGGCCAAATTACACCACACCTAGTGTGTGTGTGTGTGACAATCATTGGTACTTTAACTTATCATTACACCATGCACCAAATAAAATTGCTTCGAGGTCAGTAAGCACAACCAGAATTATGCCGTATATTAGGCGCACCGGGTTATAAGGCACAATGTGGATTTTTGAGAAAATGAAATGATTTTAGGGGCGCCTTATAGTCCGGAAAACATGGGACCCAGTTTTAACAACAAGGAAAGTAGCTTTACAATAGCGGTACTTAAGTGCAATATAACATCTATTTTATTATATGGATCTGATACCTGGGCAATAACTAAATCAATTGCAAAAAGACTGGAATCATTTGAGATGTGGTGAGTAGGTAGAATATTAAACATATCCTGAAAATAAAGACAAAACAATGAAAGAATACTGACAATGACAAACCAACAGAAAACACTTGTAAATAACATTATGGAAAGGAAAACATGTTCTTTTAATCAGACATAATCTGTCTCAAATGATGGTTATTAAAGTTACCACTTTAAACGACTATAAACACATGTTTTACAGACGGAAAATGGTCTGAATAGGCAGGGATCTACTGTGGGCCATTTTTCAGGAATTTGGGCGATTTCGATTTTTGCTGTTTTCTGTGTAACCATATTCTTCCTTCATAGTCCTCGGATGTGGATTGTGTTGTTTTTTTTATATTTGCAATATGATAAAGATGTTGCAAAGCATTTCAAGTAAGGGTGAAAATAAGTCGAGCACAACTTGACAACAGGGTATGGGTGTGTCATCCTTTCTGCCACAAATATGAGGCAAGTGAGCATCATTTTACACATTTCGGAACGCCATCAAATCTTCACGACAAAGGGAGGCAGTCACTGTGTGCGTATGTCACATATACAGGTAAAAGCCAGTAAATTAGAATATTTTGAAAAACTTGATTTATTTCAGTAATTGCATTCAAAAGGTGTAACTTGTACATTATATTTATTCATTGCACACAGACTGATGCATTCAAATGTTTATTTCATTTAATTTTGATGATTTGAAGTGGCAACAAATGAAAATCCAAAATTCCGTGTGTCACAAAATTAGAATATTACTTAAGGCTAATACAAAAAAGGGATTTTTAGAAATGTTGGCCAACTGAAAAGTATGAAAAAGAAAAATATGAGCATGTACAATACTCAATACTTGGTTGGAGCTCCTTTTGCCTCAATTACTGCGTTAATGCGGCGTGGCATGGAGTCGATGAGTTTCTGGCACTGCTCAGGTGTTATGAGAGCCCAGGTTGCTCTGATAGTGGCCTTCAACTCTTCTGCGTTTTTGGGTCTGGCATTCTGCATCTTCCTTTTCACAATACCCCACAGATTTTCTATGGGGCTAAGGTCAGGGGAGTTGGCGGGCCAATTTAGAACAGAAATACCATGGTCCGTAAACCAGGCACGGGTAGATTTTGCGCTGTGTGCAGGCGCCAAGTCCTGTTGGAACTTGAAATCTCCATCTCCATAGAGCAGGTCAGCAGCAGGAAGCATGAAGTGCTCTAAAACTTGCTGGTAGACGGCTGCGTTGACCCTGGATCTCAGGAAACAGAGTGGACCGACACCAGCAGATGACATGGCACCCCAAACCATCACTGATGGTGGAAACTTTACACTAGACTTCAGGCAACGTGGATCCTGTGCCTCTCCTGTCTTCCTCCAGACTCTGGGACCTCGATTTCCAAAGGAAATGCAAAATTTGCTTTCGTCAGAAAACATGACTTTGGACCACTCAGCAGCAGTTCAGCTGGTGTCGGTCCACTCTGTTTCCTGAGATCCAGGGTCAACGCAGCCGTCTACCAGCAAGTTTTAGAGCACTTCATGCTTCCTGCTGCTGACCTGCTCTATGGAGATGGAGATTTCAAGTTCCAACAGGACTTGGCGCCTGCACACAGCGCAAAATCTACCCGTGCCTGGTTTACGGACCATGGTATTTCTGTTCTAAATTGGCCCGCCAACTCCCCTGACCTTAGCCCCATAGAAAATCTGTGGGGTATTGTGAAAAGGAAGATGCAGAATGCCAGACCCAAAAACGCAGAAGAGTTGAAGGCCACTATCAGAGCAACCTGGGCTCTCATAACACCTGAGCAGTGCCAGAAACTCATCGACTCCATGCCACGCCGCATTAACGCAGTAATTGAGGCAAAAGGAGCTCCAACCAAGTATTGAGTATTGTACATGCTCATATTTTTCATTTTCATACTTTTCAGTTGGCCAACATTTCTAAAAATCCCTTTTTTGTATTAGCCTTACACAATATTCTAATTTTGTGACACACGGAATTTTGGATTTTCATTTGTTGCCACTTCAAATCATCAAAATTAAATGAAATAAACATTTGAATGCATCAGTCTGTGTGCAATGAATAAATATAATGTACAAGTTACACCTTTTGAATGCAATTACTGAAATAAATCAAGTTTTTCAAAATATTCTAATTTACTGGCTTTTACCTGTATTTTCACTACCATTTCAATCATGGGTAATTTCCCTTTGTGAGCACTCTGGAGAGGCAATGTCAAAGCAGACTTCCAATATTGCCTTTTTTTTTTTTTTGCAAATATGCCTGCAACATGTTTCAAAAAAGCTGGCACAAGTGGCAAAAAATACAGAGAACGTTTAGGAATACTCATCAAACACTTATTTGGAGCATCCCACAGGTGAACAGGCTAATAGGGTATAAAAGCAGCTTCCATGAAATGCTCATTCATTCACAAACAAGGATGGGGTGAGGGTCACCACTTTGTGAACAAATGCATGAGCAAATTGTCGAACAGTGTAAGAACAACATTTATCAACGAGCTATTGCAAGGAATTTAGAGATTTCACCATCTACGCTCCGTAATATCATCAAAAGGTTCAGAGAATCTGGAGAAATCACTGCAAGGAAACCGAAAACCAACATTGAGTGCCTGTGACTTTCGATCCCTCAGGCGGTACTGCATCAAAAAGCGACATCAGTGTGAAAAGGATATCACCACATGGGCTCAGGAACACTTCAGAAACCCACTGTCAGTAACTACAGTTTGTCGCTACATCTGTAAGTGGGGGCGGCATGGCGTAGTGGGTAGAGCAACCGTGCCAGAAACCTGAGGGTTGCAGGTTCGCTCCCCGCCTCTTACCATCCAAAAAATCGCTGCCGTTGTGTCCTTGGGCGGGACACTTCACCCTTTGCCCCCGGTGCCACTCACACCGGTGAATTGAATGAAGAATGATAGGTGGTGGTCGGAGGGGCCGTTGGCGCAAATTGCGGCCACGCTTCCGTCAGTCTACCCCAGGGCAGCTGTGGCTATATAAGTAGCTTACCACCACCAGGTGTGAATGATTGATGGGTTCTACATGTAAAGCGACTTTGGGTACTTAGAAAAGCGCTATATAAATCCCAGTTATTATTATTAAGTGCAAGTTAAAACTGTACTACGCAAAGCGAAAGCCATTTATCAACAACACCCAGAAACGCCACCGGCTTTGCAAGGCCCGAGCTCATCTAAGTAAAAGTGTAAAAGTGTTCTGTGGTCTTACAAGTCCACATTTCAAATTGTTTTTGGAAACTGTGGATGTCGTGTCCTCCGGAACAAAGAGGAAAAGAACCATCCGGATTGTTATAGGCGCAAAGTTGAAAAGCCAGCATCTGTGATGGTATGGGGGTGTATTAGTGCCCAAGGCATGGGTAACTTACACATCTGTGAAGACACCATTAATGCTGAAAGGTACATACAGGTTTTGGAGCAACATATGTTGTCATCCAAGCAACGTTATCATGGACGCCTCTGCTTATTTCAGCAAGACAATGCCAAGCCACATGTTACAACAGCGTGGCTTCATAGTAAAAGAATGCGGGTACTAGACTGGCCTGCCTGTAGTCCAGACCTGTCTCCCATTGAAAATGTGTGGCACATTATGAAGCCTAAAATACCACAACGGAAAACTTAAGCTGTACATCAAGCAAGAATGGGAAAGAATTCCACCTGAGAAGCTTAAAAAATGTGTCTCCTCAGTTCCCAAACGTTTACTGAGTGTTGTTAAAAGGAAAGGCCATGTAACACAGTGCCAACTTTTTTACAATGTCTTGCTGCCATTAAATTCTAAATTAATTATTATTTGCAACAAAAAAAAAAGTTTCTCAGTTTGAACAATAAATATCTTGTCTTTGCAGTCGATTCAATTGAATATGAGTTGAAAAGGATTTGCAAGTCATTGTATTCTGTTTTTATTTACGATTTACACAACGTGCCAACTCCACTGGTTTTGGGGTTTGTATATTGTGCTCCTGAGTTAATGTTGCTGATCAATTTGAATGTATTTTTTTTAGTATCAAATGGTCGGTCAAAACATATTGAAAAATACTACTCACAGTTTTAATAAAGATGACATTTTTTGGAAATGATTTTTTGTTACAATGTAACAAAACAATGTTAATGTTCTTCTTTGTTGTAAGTTGATCTATATTTCCTTGTTTTTTCTTAATAAGGATACAAAGTTATGCGGAGGTGTACCTATAACATATTAATAGCCAAATGATAGTATTCATAGTATAGTATAAAAACATTTTCTTCTTCCTTGGGGGGTGTAACAGAAAATAATTGAGAAGGAATTTACTATACGCACAAGGGCAGTAGACATGTTAGACTTTAATCAGGGGGAGGGCACTGCGGAAAGCCCCTTTTAAAGGTCACTATTTGCACAGATTTTTGGAACAACACACATGGCCTCACGTGAAGATCGGAGTAACTTACAACACTTGTTCATTCACAGACAGGATCAAAGGCTGTTGTGAAATAGGACATAAAGATAAGAAAACTGTGCATGATAATCAGTTTGACGACACAGAGTAACTAAACTAACAACATCTAGAACAAGAACTGCCAATGTACATTAAAAAAAATCGGCTCATAGGTAATATTGTTTAACACACTAAAGAAGCTTAAATCTCAAAAGTCAGCGTAAACATTTCAGGCAGTAAGGTCCAAAGTGCAGCCGGGGGTCATTTGCTGCCCACTACCTATTTTTGTGTAAAAAGAACAAAAAAAAAACAAAGAAAGTTGTAAAAAGAGCAAAAAACACAATGCAGGGATATCCCCCGCCCGGTACACTGGAAAAAATATATATAATTTAATGCAAAAAAAATACAACAACTATTAAAAAAAAAAAGTGGGTAAAAAGAAGAAAAAGAGGTAAGATAAGGGAATGAAAAATGCAAAGCTGACATGCAGTATGTTGTTTTCTTTAACTTTATCTTCTTAACATTGGTTTTAGCTTCTTCCCTCAGGCCATAAAAATCTTGAACGCATCATAATAATCCCCTCAATTACCCCCAAAAAACGAATTAACTCGCTGGACTATAAAGACAATATAACATACATCCGTAAACGTGGATGCATATGCAAAAGTGCAATATATTTATCTGTACAGTAATCTATTTATTTATATTTGCACCTTCAAACACTCTGCTCCTTATTGCTTTTTTATCCTGCACTACACGAGCTACTGCGACAAAATTTCGTTCTTATCAATTAGGGATGTCCCGATCCGATATTTGGATCGGATCGGCCGCCGATATTTGCAAAAAAATGCGTATCGGCAAGGCATGGGAAAATGCCGATCCAGATCCAGTTAAAAAAAAAACTCCTCTCCGTGTTTTCCAATGCACGTATTTAAATAGTACATTCCACTTTTCTGCTGCTCCCTAATTTCCGTACCGCATTTTCCAGCACACCTTCAACACATCCACAGGTCTGTGGATTCTCACGCAGTTGCTTTTAGCTGCTGGCATTACACGACAGGCTCTTCTCACTCTTTTCTGTGTCTCCCTCTCACAGACAGCAAGCGCACCTTCACATACTGTCACGTCATACGTCACATACGTATACGTCCTCCCCGAGCAGAGAGGTAGCAGCATGGCTAACGTTAGCTGTGATGCTAGCGCAGCTGTGTGACCAACGCTCCCTCTAAGGGGCTCGCCTGTGCAATTGTGCACTGTTTAAACGTCCTCTGCGCATAGCAATTATATGCCACGCACAAAATCAAATAAAAAAATAAGCGCATAACAATTTTCGACACACGGACACGACAGAGAAAACAGTTTTCGTCATCATTGTTCAAATATTGTGACGTCTGTCGAGACGCTTATCTCCATTCGGTGCCACACGTCCACACCATCAAAATGCCGAGGCAAAAATTTCCAGATCAACACCGTATGAAAAAATGAGTGATTTTTTTAGTTGTGATTTCCTTCTCTGCATGAAAGTTTAAAAGTAGCATATATTAATGCAGTATGAAGAAGAATGTTTTAATGTACACATGCAAGCCTTGAAAGAAAATGTTAAAAATCAAGACTACATTTCCTGCAAATGGATGCATTTCTACCCTATATTTTAACTTTAGATTTATTCTCATATCAAACTCTTTTGGCTGTCTTTTTGACACTTACATCCGGCACCCCCCTCCACACCGTGGATTATAAATAATGTAAATAATTCAATGTGATTATCTTGTGTGATGACTGTATTAAGATGATAGTATATATCTGTATCAAGTTAAACAAGTTGAAAAACTTATTTGGGTGTTACCATTTAGTGGTCAATTGTACGGAATATGTACTTCACTGTGCAAACTACTAATAAAAGTCTCAATCAATCAATCTAAACACATAGAATCATCATACTGCTGTGATTATATGCATCAAGTGTTCATTCAAGGCTAAGGCAAAATATCAAAATATATATCGTGTATCGCAATATGGCCTTAAAATATCGCAATATTAAAAAAAGGCCATATCGCCCAGCCCTAGTTTCAATGATGCCATTTCTGTTTGTCATGTATAATTTTGTCTATTTTGTGTTTATCCTTGAATAAACAGGTCAGTTTCTTGTTACCAACCATTGTGTATTATTCAAACTCACCTAATTCAGCTGGCTAGTTGTTATCAAGAGTACTAAAACCCTTTTCAGCATGATTCTGACAACTAAGTAGGCTAAATAACTTTAAACTTTAATACATGCTCGGATAGGCCATTATCGGTCAGTATCGGTATCGGATCGGAAGTGCAAAACAATATTGGTATCGGATCGGAAGTGCAAAAACCTGGATCGGGACATCCCTATTATCAATACTGTAAAGTTCAAATTTGAATGACAATAAAGGAAGTCTAAGTCTCTTTTAGCCTTTTTTTTTTTTTTTTACAAAATTAAAACAATCAAAATATACCTGTGCATTTTTTGGGTTTTTTTTAGTTTTTTTTTAACCATGCAGTCCTTTATGTAAAAATTTTAGACACCCTGATTTAAGGCAAGGTAACGACTAGAACCAGCCGATTGGCTCTTTGGTCTCACCCGCCTGATCTCCCCCTACCTCCTGTGAACTCTCGCAGAACAAATCATGAAAACAAGCCCACGACTGGTCAAAAGCGAGGGCAAACGGCTCGGTTTCTGTTTGTTTTGAGCCCCTGGCATCGGCGATAGTTCTTACTTGAGAGTTGGAGCTGCCGGTTAAGACGTGTTCTGATGTGCCGATGTCAGCCAGATTTAGGGTGAGCAGACTGTCTGCGCACGGAAACGACACAGCTGGTGCTTCCAGAGGGTGTGGGTGATTGACTGCGAAATGTCGAGGGAACTCGTCAGTCAAGTCCTCCTGAGGCTGCCGGTGGATCTTCATGTGAGCGTTACGTGACTGGATCTTGAAGAAAATTCTGAAGGAAACAAAGAAACGATTACCGGACGCCTCGTCACACTCGACGAAGAGAGACGCGGTTGGACCCACTTGCCGCATTGCTTGCAAGGGTAGCGGACCTCCTTGAACTTTTCCTGCTGCTTCTCCCGCTCTTCTTGTTTTCTCCGTTTGTCTTGAAGTTTCTTGTTATTGTAGTAAAACTCCACACACTGGTGTGTTGTCTTGGTCTTCACCTGCAGCGTCAAACACAACAGTCTAACACTCTGACGTCTGGAAATGTACTCTCAGTACAGTCGTACCTTGATTTTTGTACGCACTGAATTTTGTCGGATTCGATTCTCAATGACAATTTCATTGCCAAAAATATGTTTTCGTACATGGTCTTAGTTATCGTACGTCCATACATTGCACCCAACACACTGATCAATTGTCCCACCTATTATTCCACAGATCTAAGTGTCACTCAGTTATTAACAAACAGCTTGAGTCCAACTGTGTCCACACGTAACCCAGCTGGTTCGACCCTGTGTCTTTTTACCCCATTCCGCAAGGGGACACGGTCGTATGAGAGGCGGGTGTGCTGACCACTGGGCTAAAAGCGAGCACTACTCTGGAAGTTGTCAGGAAGTGAGGTTTACTAACGTAACTGTCTGTTAGCCTGCTCTCAACAATTCAAGTTATGTACAGCTAAGCAGAAAATAAGGATCTGTAAAAGCGACAAATAGTCCATCCATCCATCTTCTTCCGCTTATCCGAGGTCGGGTAGTGGGGGCAGCAGTCTAAGCAGAGAAGCCCAGACTTCCCTCTCCCCAGCCACTTCGTCCAGCTCCTCACGGGGGGATCCTGAGGTGTTCCCAGGCCAGTCGGGAGACATAGTCTTCCCACCGTGTCTTGGGTCTTCCCCGTGGCCTCCTACCGGTCAGGAGGAGTCTGGGTGGCATCCTGACCAGATGCCCGAACCACATCATCTGGCTCCTCTCAATATGGAGGAGCAGTGGCTTCACTTTGAGCTCCCCCTGGATGGCAGAGCTTCTCACCCTATCTCTAAGGGAGAGCCCCGCCACCTGGCGGAGGAAACTCATTTCGGCCGCTTGTACCCGTGATCTTGTACTTTCGGTCATAACCCAAAGCTCATGACCATAGGTGAGGATGGGAACGTAGATCGACCGGTAAATTGAGAGCTTTGCCTTCCGGCTCAGCTCCTTCTTTACCACAACGGATCAATACAGTGTCCGCATTACTGAAGACGCCGCACCGATCCGCCTGTCGATCTCACGATCCACTCTTCCCTCACTCGTGAACAAGACTCCGAGGTACTTTAACTCCTCCGCATGGGGAAAGGACCCAATTGCTTTACACTCGGCTGCGAACCGATCCAGTGAGAACTGAAGATCCTGGCCAGATGAAACCATCAGGGCCACATCATCTGAGACCTAATCCTGCAGCCACCAAACCGGATCCCTTGAACGCCCTGACTGGGCCTAGAAATTCTGTCCATAAAAGTTATGAACAGAATCGCTACAAATAGTGATTCTAGTTAATTATAGTGACCACATTATTGTTGTTATTATTAGTAGTAGTCATCCTCCTTGAATATGTATTTATTTATTGCACATTAATGAACATATGAAATATAAATGTGAAAAATTGTAGCCAAACGCTGATCTCATAGCAAAGAAACAAGTCAAGGGCTCCCACTAATTCAGCGTTATAGCAAATTGTATTTTTCATTCACTTATTTTTGCTGTATTTATGTGGAAAGCCGGTCCCTGAAAATAATGCCGACATTACAACCAGTCCGTAGTGCAAAAAAGGTTGGGGACCTCTGTAGTACACCACAAGCCTCTGCGTTTTTTAAATCAAGGACGGCTGCAAAAAATATCCATCCAATCAAATGTACCAGCACTTTGGTAAAGACGGTGAGAAACACTATTGAATTTAAGAAAGAACACGTAAAAAAACATACATGTGGTGTCCATCTCCCTTCCTATGTTGCTCATTGCCACGTGTGTCACCAGGATGTTAATGTTCATTTAGCCATTTAAATTGTCATCTGTATGCTTTCTGCATGTAAAACTATCATTATTCTCCATAAAAAGTTTTTGTATTAATATTTTCGGGAGTGGATTCATTGGATTTACATTTAATTCTGTTTTCGACGGACCCTTTGGACTGGAAACCGAGGCTGTACTTTTCAACATCCCGTAACATAACCATCTGCTCCTTAAGGTGGACAAGACCAAGGAACTGGTCATGGACTTCAAGAAGAAAATGACCCTGTGGAGCCCATCAACATACAGGGCCGGGAGTCCACTTGAACAGCAGACCAGACTGGAAGGACAACAGCAAAGCTGCATACAAGAAGGGCATGAGCAGACTCTTTTTCCTGAGCTAGCTTAGGTCATTTAATGTGTGCAGCAAGCTGTTGGGAGATCTTTTATCAGTCTGTTGTGGCCAGTGCCCTGTACTTTGCAGTGGTTTGTTGGGGGAGCAGCACCAGCAAAAGGGACTTAAACCGGATTGACAAACTGATCCGGAAAGCCGGCCAAACTATCGGCACGCGCTTGGAGGCGTTTGTGTCAGTGAGGGACGGGAGGACACTGGACAAACTGCTGGCCATCATGGACAATCCTGCCCACTCACTCCACCTGACAAATGAGGGACAGCGTATCTCATACTCCAACAGGCTCCTTCAGCTTCGCTCCCACAGTGTGCGATTCAACAACTCCTTCATTCCGCACTCCATCCAGTTGTATAATCACTCGCCATACAGCAATAGATGATATATGTCTATTACCTGACCGCTTCTATGTTAACTACCTCTCTTTGTTTATAATATATATTTTCTGCTCGATCGACTCTCTATTTTATGCTGCCCTGTTTTTTTGCTGCAGCTGTTACATATACTGTAATATTGTACATGTTAATTGGGATTTGTTGTATATTGTATATATTATATAAAACTATAATATAATATAATACATCAGTATATATTCCAAACCCCGTTTCCATATTAGTTGGGAAATAGTGTTAGATGTAAATATAAACTGAATACAATGATTTGCAAATCCTTTTCAACCCATATTCAATTGAATGCACTACAAAGACAAGATATTTGATGTTCGAACTCATAAACTTTATTTTTTTTTTGCAAATAATCATTAACTTAGAATTTCATGGCTGCAAGACGTGCCAAAGAAGTTGGGAAAGGGCATGTTCACCACTGTGTTACATGGCCTTTCCTTTTAACAACACTCAGTAAACGTTTGGGAACTGAGGAGACGCATTTTTTAAGCTTCTCAGGTGGAATTTTTTCCCATTCCTGCTTGATGTACAGCTTAAGTTGTTCAACAGTCCGGGGGTCTCCGTTATGGTATTTTAGGCTTCATAATGCGCCACACATTTTCAAAGGGAGACAGGTCTGGACTACAGGCAGGCCAGTCTAGTACCCGCACTCTTTTACTATGAAGCCACGTTGATGTAACACGTGGCTTGGCATTGTCTTGCTGAAATAAGCAGGGGCGTCCATGGTAACGTTGCTTGGATGGCAACATATGTTGCTCCAAAACCTGTATGTACCTTTCAGCATTAATGGCGCCTTCACAGATGTGTAAGTTACCCATGCCTTGGGCACTAATACACCCCCATACCATCACAGATGCTGGCTTTTCAACTTTGCGCCTATATCAATCCGGATGGTTCTTTTCCTCTTTGGTCCGGAGGACACGACGTCCACAGTTTCCAAAAAAAATTTGAAATGTGGACTCGTCAGACCACAGAACACTTTTCCACTTTTTTATCAGTCCATCATAGATGAGCTCAGGCCCTGAAGTGTTCCTGAGCCCATGTGGTGATATCATTTACACACTGATATCACTCGTTGATGCAGTACAGCCTGAGGGATCGAAGGTCACAGGCTTAGCTGCTTACGTGCAGTGATTTCTCCAGATTCTCTGAACCCTTTGATGATATTACGGACCGTAGATGGTGAAATCCCTAAATTCCTTGCAATAGTTGGTTGAGAAAGGTTTTTCTTAAACTGTTCAACAATTTGCTCACGCATTTGTTGACAAGGTGGTGACCCTCGCCCCATCCTTGTTTGTGAATGACCAAGCATTTCATGAAATCTACTTTTGTACCCAATCATGGCACCCACCTGTTCCTAATTTGCCTGTTCACCTGTGGGATGTTCCAAATAAGTGTTTGATGAGCAACCCTCAACTTTATCAGTATTTATTGCCAGCTTTCCCAACTTCTTTGTCACGTGTTGCTGGCATCAAATTCTAAAGTTAATGATTATTTGCAACAACAACAAAAAAGTTGTCTTTGTAGCATATTCAACTGAATATGGGTTGAAAATGATTTGCAAATCATTGTATTCCGTTTATATTTACATCTACCACAATTTCCCAACTCATATGGAAACGGGGTTTGTATATTATATACTGGATATATAATATGTAAATATTACATATGTTATATTTTCTATTGCTACTATGGTACATTTTTTTGTCTACTTTATACCTTGTTTGTCTAAGTCTAATAAGAGGTCACACAAACAAAACAACAGAACAAAGCACATGATCACGCGTGTCTGCTTGTCAGCATCAGCATCGCTATCATCATCGTCAGAGTACGGAGCGTTTTACCATTTGGCGAATGCGTGTAAAGTTTTTTCCATATGTGTTCAGGGCTGCGTTGAAGTCACTCTTTTCATGCTCACTCCAAAAGTCACTACCTGGATGGGCAGAGAGGGTAAATAAAGGACCATGAATACATACGCTCGGTCTCAAGTTGCACAATTCCAAACTCAAAATGAGCATTTTGAGCGCACTTACTCTCGCAAAATGCCAAGTGTGTGTTGGTTTGAGTGTGTAATGCTCATCACATTACAAACAAGTTTTCAACAAAAGGGGAGGAGGGGACTGGGGGCGGAGAGAGGATGGCACACAAAGGCCCCCATTGTATGCACGTGGGAAATGGACCTCTTTTTTAGGCGCCTATGAGAGTAATATTGTGGTGACGTGAGGTCATCATTAAAAATAATATAAACTAATAATATCAATATTTGTACCTCTGTTGTAAATGTTTTGTTTTTTTATTTCTAACATGTGTATTAAGTAAAAAAAAACCTCCTCTAATGCAATGAACAGCATTATTCCTGCTGATGGCACTATTTAAATACAGGGGAAAGTCATAAAATGAGGCTAACTGTAATCTGCTGCGCCCTGAAGGGTCGTGCATGTAAATCTGACTGCAAAGGTGCGTCATTTGACAACTAGATGAGCAATTTCCTGAAGGAATTGCGTGTGAATGCTCCGATGCTGAAGTTGAACTTCAAAATGACTAATTGTTGAAAGGGTGCACACAATTCCTGAACAGGCTGAATATTTTGAAAATGGAACGGTTTGAATTGGAAAAAAATGTGGGAGTTGTGGAGCTTTGAAAAATGTGCCATTCATTTCAATGGGAATATCATGGAAGTTTGGGAATTTCGGGAAAAGCGGGAATTTTTTTGGAAAATGCTAAACATTTTGAATGTGTTGGTGTTGGAATTTTTCAAATCAGTAGAGAATTGTTGAAGTAGTAACATTTTTAATTGAGAAATGGTATTACGGAATTGCAGGAATTTCGGGAAATAAGGGAATTTTGCCAGTTTGAAAAACAACTTCATTTTTTGTCCTGATTAAGAGGAATGTTTGGACGGTGGAACGGTTGAAGTGGGTGGAAAAATGTGGAAGGAGTAGTCGCCAGAAAAAAGGGTGACAAAAAGGGTTTGAAAAAACGCGAATTCTGGGAATCCCTGTAATTTTTTTTAACTTGGAAAAATTATAATTTGAATATCCAGGGTGAGCGAAATATGTTGAAGGTGGAATGGTTTGAATCGGTTGAAAAATGTGGAAATGGTGGAAGTTAGAAAAATGGCCAGTTCCTTTTGAATGGGGAAAATGTCCCGGGACACCTGGAATTTGGGGAAATCTGGGAATTTTTGGAATTTGTCAAGGGAAAGCCCGCGATTCCCCAATAGGTTGAACAGTTTGAAGTTGGAACGGTTTGAATCGAGTGGAAAAACGTGGAAGGTAGAGTGCGCCAAAATCTGGAGAAGAAGAAGTAGAGGAATAATAATAAATAGGTCAGTGGTTCTTAACCTGGGTTCGATCGAACCCTAAGGGTTCGGTGAGTCGGCCTCAGGGGTTCGGCGGAGGTCAAGACACACCCGACTCATCGTGTAAATAAAAACTTCTCCCTATCGGCGTATTACGGATACGACAACAGCAGAAGTCAGACTGATTTGCAGGTGTGTAATTTGTTGTGGGTTTATGCACTGTGTTGGTTTTGTTCTTTGAACAAGGTGATGTTCATGCACGGTTCATTTTGTGCACCAGTAATAAAACATGGTAACACTTTACTATGGGGAACATATTCACCCTTAATTAGTTGCTTATTAACGTGCAAATTAGTAACATATTGGCTCTTAACTAGTCATTATTAAGTACTTATTAATGCCTTATTCGGCATGGCCTTATTATAACCCTAACCCTCTAACCCTGGCCCTAACCCTCTAACCCTAACCCTAACCAAATAACTCTAAATTAAGTCTTTGTTACTTAGAATATGTTCCCCATACTAAAGTATTATCAAAAACATATAACTTTGTCTTGAATTTGAAAAAAAACATTTTATTTTTGACTAAAGAAGGGTTCGGTGAATGCGCATATGAAACTGGTGGGGTTCGGTACCTCCAACAAGGTTAAGAACCACTGAAATAGATGATTTTTGGTGTAGAAAACCATATGTGTGGATGCTTTGGAGCATTCACACGATCATGGTTTTCAGAGGTTACCTGAGTAGTGGTAGTCCCCTGTAGGCCAGGCCTGCTTTTGCAGGAGCATCTCCAGCGTGGCCTGCAATGAGCGAGGAGAGAGCTTAAGTACGCAGTGGATTTGCAAAAGACAGAAAACAGACATGGACGCCTACCACTATGTCGCCCTTGCAGGAATGGAGACAGTGCAGCGCCAGCTCCGTGTTGCTGCCCCCTCCTGGTAGGCAGCTGGAACTACACAGCAACAGCAGCTTCTCCACTGAGCACACACATTGAACTGATTTCAAGCTGATAGGAAAAACACTGACACAATAGGACCGGTCATTCTGTTAATATCGGCTGTGTGCATTTGGTGAATCAAAATAAAGGAAATAAAACAAATACATTTAAATAAAACAATACCAAACATGATCAAATATTAGATTGCATTCTGGCTGTCTCAAATGGCACACATTGCATTTGGAGTGCCTTAAAACTTGTGCAAACCTAATAGCACACACAGCAGTTAAATGAGCAAAATAGTGAGCGCAATCCACTTGGCGTCAGATTTGACAAAACCTCATCGAGCTGGATGCAATCTTACTTGGAGGGGAGGGATCAGGTGATAGAGGTGAACGGCACCGTGTCCCCCCCCTCTCAGTAAGCTGTGGAGTCCCCCAAAGCAGTATATTGGGGCCTTTACTGTTCCTAGTATACATAAACGACTTGTCATCAGCATGCGACTGTAAATTGTTCTTGTTTGCGGATGACTCGGCCCTGCTGGTGTCCGACAAGGACAAGTCACAGGTGGAGAAAATCCTCAGTGCTGAACTCGGCAGAACATGCACCTGGCTCGCTGACAACAAGCTATCCATACACTTGGGTAAAACGGAATCCATCCTGTTTGGGTCCCACATCAACCTTAAGAAAGTCAATGACTTCACTCTAAAAGTGGGTGACATTGTTATCACCAGGAAGGATGAGGTCACCTACCTAGGTTCCATTCTAGAGGCTAATCTTTCCTGTGATAAAATGGCAACCAAGGTAATCAAAAAGGTCAACCAACGAACGAGATTTCTCTATAGAATCTCCTCTCTGGTCAACAAAAGCACCATGAGGATTCTAGCGGGAACTCTCGTTCAACCTCCTGGTACTCTAGCACCTCCAAAACCCTCAAATCTAGACTCCAAACATCCCAGAACAAGTTAGTCAGGTTACTTCTAGACCTCCACCACAGATCCCACCTCACTCTTACTCACTTCTCCATAGTGGGCTGGCTCAGGGTGGAGGACAGAGTAAAACAACTTGCACTGAGCCTAGTCTATAAAATCCGCTACACCTCCCTGATACTGAAGTACATGTCAAACTACTTCCTTAACGTAAATGACCACCATAACCACAACACCAGGGGGAGCTCCACTAACCACGTTAAACCCAGATTCCGATCTAACAAAGGTCTTAACTCATTCTCTTTCTATGCCACATCAATGTGGAATGCGCTCCCAGCAGGTATAAAAGAAAGGGCATCTCTATCCTCCTTCAAAACCGCAATAAAAGTACACCTCCAGGCAACTTCAACCCTAAACTAACACCCTCCTCGGATTGTTAATAATCAAATGTAAACAATCAAATGTAGATACTTTTCTTATGCCTTCTGATCTCTCTCTTTGTGTCCACTACTTGCTGTACATATCCTACCAAGTCAGACCTACACTGTTTCAATATACATTTCTCGGTTCTCAATTGTTGCTGACTGATGATAACAACCAAACCTAACCCCTCCACACCCCGAATTGTAAATAATGTAAATAATTCAATGTATACACCCTGATGATTATCTTGTGTGATGACTGTATTATGATGATAGTATATATGATAGTATATATCTGTATCATGAATCAATTTAAGTGGACCCCAACTTAAACAAGTTGAAAAACTTATTCGGGTGTTACCATTTAGTGGTCAATTGTACGGAATATGTACTTCACTGTGCAACCTACTAATAAAAGTCTCAATCAATCAATCAAAGTGTCCGTCTTAATGGGTACGCAGAATATGCTCTGATCACTGGAACGCCCACAGCAGTAGGAGGAGAAGATGCAAATATAACCATTTAACTCTCGCAATGTGATCTATCAAGACTGAAACTGTTTTGCTGTGCTGTTTTAGGTCGATATCACAATATGTGCACGCAAACTGGCACAGTTACGCACAAACGGCTGTGCTGTGGTCAGAAGGAGGCGATCGCTGCCATGGCTGCAATGACGGAGGTGGAGAGAGAGAATCTCCCATGCTGGTGGTAATATTTTTTTGTGAGAAATAAAAAATATTCGCATTATTGTCTGTCGGAAAGTCCATCTTTGAGCTGATAATTGACCTGATGGCTTAATTGGAGACAGGAGGCACCAAAACAACGTGACTGCTGGCGTTTCATTTTTTAAATATTTTTATGGCGTTTGTTTTTCCATAAGGTGGCGACTTGTCCAGGGTGTACCCCGCCTTCCGCCCGAATGCAGCTGAGATAGGCTCCAGTACCCCCCGCGACCCCAAAAGGGACAAGCGGTAGAAAATGGATGGATGGATGGATGTTTTTCCATATAGAATAATATGACAAAACCTCTTACAAAATGCACATTTCTTGTGTCTGGTATTTTCCAATGCACTACCACAGTTATTGCCAATGTTGTGCCAAAAATACAGAGTGGACATTTGCATGCTAAAAATAAGTTCTGTTGTCCAAATTGTGCTTTAGTATTACAGAAAAGGTGGCACAATGTATACATCGTAGATGGACGTGCAGGAAATGAGTGTCTCCATGGTGACAGCTGCTATTACATGCAAAGTCCTCATTTAAATTGGGCGGTCTGCACCACTTTTGTACTTGCATTTATAATATTAATAATTTTGGATTAGATTTATATAGCCCTTTTATAGGCACTCAACGCGCTTCCAGGCTGTCCGCTCTGGAAACACAAACCCTGAACACTCTGATTAGTGCCTCATCTGAGATCATGTGATGTAGATTACCGTGACAACTTGTACAGGTATATCACTCAAGAGCGCAGATTCCAACTATTGAAATTAGAGATGTCCGATAATATCGGCCTGATAAATGCTTTAAAATGTAATATCGGAAATTATCTGTATCAGTTTTTTAATTATTGGTATTGTTTTTTTTTTTTTGTTTTTGTTTTTTATTAAATCAACATAAAAAACACAAGATACACTTACAATTAGTGCACCAACCCAAAAAACATTCCTCCCCCATTTACACTCATTCACACAAAAGGGTTGTTCCTTTCTGTTATTAATATTCTGGTTCCTACATTATATATCAATATATATCAATACAGTCTGCAAGGGATACAGTCCATAAGCACACATGATTGGTCCACTTATAGTACTAACCTTTAACAGTTAATTTTACTCATTTTCATTAATTACTAGTTTCTATGCAACTGTTTTTATATTGTTTTACTTTCTTTTTTATTCAAGAAAATGTTTTTAATTTATTTATCTTATGTTATTTTTTTTTTTTTAAAGGACCTTATCTTCACCATACCTGGTTGTCCAAATTAGGCATAATAATGTGTTAATTCCACGGCTGTATATATCGGTATCGGTTGATATCGGTATCGGTAATTAAAGAGTTGGACATTATCGGAATATCGGATATCAACAAAAAGCCATTATCGGACATCCCTAATTGAAATACTTCTATAGTTCAAGACTTACAGTAATTTGAAAACAGCATTGCACATCATCGACTGTTTAAAGTTAAAGTTAAAGTGCCAATGATTGTCACACACACACTAGGTGTGGCGAAATTATTATCTGCATTTGACCCATCACCCTTGATCACCCCCTGGGAGGTGAGGGGAGCAGTGAGCAGCAGCGGTGGCCGCGCACGGGAATCATTTTTGGTGATTTAACCCCCAATTCCAACCCTTGATGCTGAGTGCCAAGCAGGGAGGTAATGGGTCCCATTTTTAGATGATAAAGGTCTAAAGATATTAATTAGAAAAATCCGGCGGGCCAGATTTAAAATCCTAACGAGCCGTATGCGGTCCTCGGGCCATTTGCTCAGGTCTGCCTTAGAGGGAGCATTGGTATGGAGTCTGTGGACCAAACCATTTTTTTAAAAGAAGGGGCCAAGGGGGTTATTGAAATGATCAAAATTAGAAAATGTTATGATTTGTGCCTTTCGGATTCATTTGTATGAATATAGGGATGTCCGATAATGGCTTTTTGCCGATATTGTCACGGCCAGGGTGCATTGGAATGCGCCCTCATCATTGCGCTCTGTGTTTCACACCGCGGGACACGCCCACGACCGCGGCGCACATCCAGGGACACGCCGCGCGCGTCTCCGCCCTGCAGCTGCCGCCAGCGGCAATCACTTACCGGCAATCAGCACACCTGCCTGGAATGAAGGAGCTGCCTTCATAAGCATGGACAACTTGGCATGCCGGCGCCGGAATATAATCATCTGTTGGCGTATAGTAAGCGATCATCCTGCTTGATGCTTTACTGTTCTCTCTGTCTGTTTTCCCTTCCGTGTTTCATTGTCGTGTCATCCTACTGCAGACCTCCGTTCCCGTGTTTTGACGTTGCTGTGTGTCTCGTCGTTCCTCGTCGTCGTTCCCCTGCTTCTCGGACTGCTCCTTGGATCTCGACCTCCCGCTTGGACACGGATTCCCCTCTTCCCCTGGACTTCCTCATCTCTCGTTCAACACTTGGTAACGCACACCTCAGTTAAATACTACACATAGTCTTACACCATACACACTCTTGGATTTTGCCACACTCCATTTCCTTAGTTTGTATATTTAGTGTTTATTATTATATATATTACTATATATAATAAATCATTGAACATTACCGCCATCTAGTGTCTGTTGCCGTCACCTCCCCTTAGTCCTACCATAACAGTATATTCCGGCCAATTGATTAGGGACCTGACGGCACAGTTCCTTAGCCCCGCCCCCAGTGACTTTAGCCCTGCCCCCAGTGGAAATTTTTTTTCTCTTCCCTTTTTTTTCTTTTTGCCCCTCTCAGGATGTCTTTTTCTTTTACCTCCACCCTGGACAAATTCTGGACAAATTTTCTAGCCCTCAACACTCCTTCAAGGGACTGTTTAACTCCAATATGGGGATGAAGGAATTTACCCGTCGCCTGGACACCCTCCTCCCACCCTTAGTGACAGTCCCTCAGTCAGCTGATAGCGTCTGGCATCCGCGTTCGGAGGGGGGGGATAGTACTAGTCTCTTCCATTTTAGCACTGGTGGCTGTTCTGATGTGGTAGCACAGCTGAACCCAGACAGGCTACCCCCTGCCAGACAAAGACAATCTATCTTCCATTTTAGTACTGGTGGCTGTGCTGACGTGGTAGTACAACAGCACCCAGACAGGCTACCCCCTGCCGGACAAATACCATCTGTCTTCCGCTTTTCCCAGCCGCAGCCACCAGCCCCCTGGCTAGCCCCTGAGCTAGCACCACTCTCTCGGCTAGCGTCCGAGCTAGCACCACCCCCTCGGCTAGCGTCCGAGCTAGCACCAGTCCCCCGGCTAGCCTCCGAGCTAGCACCAGTCCCCCGGCTAGCCTCCGAGCTAGCACCAGTCCCCCGGCTAGCCTTCGAGCTAGCACCAGCCACCAAGCTGGCCTCCGAGCTAGCACCAGCCACCAAGCTGGCCTCCGAGCTAGCACCAGCCACCAAGCTGGCCTCCGAGCTAGCACCAGCCACCAAGCTGGCCTCCGAGCTAGCACCAGCCACCAAGCTGGCCTCCGAGCTAGCACCAGCCACCAAGCTGGCCTCCGAGCTAGCACCAGCCACCAAGCTGGCCTCCGAGCTAGCACCAGCCACCAAGCTGGCGTCCGAGCTAGCACCAGCTCCCAGGCTGGCCCCCGCGTCTCCACCAGCTCCCAGGCTGGCCCCCGCGTCTCCACCAGCTCCCAGGCTGGCCCCCGCATCTCCACCAGCTCCCAGGCTGGCCTCGACCTCTGCGCCTCGGCCAGCAGCGCCGACATCTGCGCCTCGGCCTGCTCTGCCGACCACTGCGCCTCGGCCAGCAGCATTGGCTTCAGCACCTCGGCCAGCTCCTCAGCTGCCCTCCTCGTCTCCGGCTCCGATAACGTCTGCTGCTTCCACGCCTTCGACGACATCGTCCTCCTTGACTCTGGCTCCGACGACATCGTCCTCCTCGACTCTGGCTCCAAGGTCTTCATCCTACTCGTCTTTGGCGGGCCTTTCCACGGCGCCGCCTGCTCCCTTGTCTCCTGCATCGTCGCTACCGCGACCTCCGGCTGGCCGGCCGCAAAGGCAGCCAACAGGCGCCCGCACACGGCGCCCTCTGTGGCCAGGACAGGGACACTTTCTGGGCCAACAGCAACGCCCAAAACATGGATATGTTTCCCGTAGGCTGATGTGGTTCTGGCGCCACTCGCGTCTGCCCTCTGGACGTCCAAGAAGGTGGCCGTTCCTTGGTCGTCCACCTCGCAGGCTGCTGCGGCGTTCTACTCGCCGCCGCCACCAGACTCGTCCCCGCTGGATTCGGGGACACTTGGGACGACGACCCACCTCCAGTTCACCCCTCCACCCTCCCTTGACTTTCGACCTCTGTGTTCTCGTGGTTCCTGCTAGAGGACATCTGGGAGCTGTCCATAAGGAGGGGGATACTGTCACGGCCAGGGTGCATTGGAATGCGCCCTCATTGCGCTCTGTTTCACACCGCGGGACACGCCCACGACCGCGGCACACATCCAGGGACGCGCCGCGCGCGTCTCCGCCCTGCAGCTGCCGCCAGCGGCAATCACTTACCGGCAATCAGCACACCTGCCTGGAATGAAGGAGCTGCCTTCATAAGCATGGACAACTTGGCATGCCGGCGCCGGAATATAATCATTTGTTGGCGTATAGTAAGCGATCATCCTGCTTGATGCAATACTGTTCTCTCTGTCTGTTTTCCCTTCCGTGTTTCATTGTCGTGTCATCCTACTGCAGACCTCCGTTCCCGTGTTTTGACGTTGCTGTGTGTCTCGTCATTTCTCGTCGTCGTTCCCCTGCTTCTCGGACTGCTCCTTGGATCTCGACCTCCCGCTTGGACACGGATTCCCCTCTTCCCCTGGACTTCCTCATCTCTCGTTCAACACTTGGTAACGCACACCTCAGTTAAATACTACACATAGTCTTACACCATACACACTCTTGGATTTTGCCACACTCCATTTCCTTAGTTCGTATATTTAGTGTTGTTTATTATTATATATATTACTATATATAATAAATCATTGAACATTACCGCCATCTAGTGTCTGTTGCCGTCACCTCCCCTTAGTCCTACCATAACAGATATCCCATATTCCGATATTGTACAACTCTTTAATTACCGATACCGATATCAACCGGTTTAATACGGCCCGCGTGATGAGTTTGCAAAGTATTAAAATTACCTGTTTTTTTTTTAATGAAAGAAACTGCTGTTCTAAATATGTCCACTGGATGTCACAATAGCAATGCTGTTAGGCAAGCAAACGGTTTATACCGGGGCCAAGCAAGAGGTACACAGTAAAGGGTGACTATGCCTCCTCCTCCTCGACCCACAAGAAACTAGAAACCTGTCGTTTTATGTCTTCTGCTTCGAACACGTCGTTGCCCCAGAATGTCTCCGTCAAACGCGAGAAAAGTGAACTCAACCCTTTTGAATAGCTTTTACCTCCGTTTCTTACGATTTATTGAGTCAACACTGGATTGATACGTGGACTTGACAAAGGCGGTATTTGATACCTAGAAGAGTTTACATGTTGTGTTTTTTGTTCAATCCCAGAAAGACTGTGACTTAAAGTTTAATCCTGGCTTTGTAGATACACTGAGACCAAGTCTAAGTTCATTGTGTTTTTAAAAAGCACCAATTTCCTCAGAATTTTCAACAAACTTGAAGTGTTTTGTCCAGAGGATTATTTGGGATTTGTACGTTTTTCATAATGTGCTTGTTCTATTTTTGGCCAAAATAAAACAAAGTGATCAACCTGGAGTTGTCTTTATTTTAAAGTTATCATGCCATGATTTTACCATTCTTGGGAATGGTAAAATGAGTTTGACACCCCTGGTGTACACAGAATACCCTTTGAAGTTTTTTCACAATTTATTATCTTCGACCCAACTCTCTCATTTGAGTCACACATTAAAAGTGTTACTAAAACGGCCTTCTTTCATCTCCGTAATATCGCTAAAATTTGTTCCATTTTGTCCACTAGCGACGCTGAGATCATTATTCATGCGTTCGTTACGTCTCGTCTCGATTACTGTAACGTATTATTTTCGGGTCTCCTTATGTCTAGCATTAAAAGATTACAGTTGGTACAAAATGCGGCTGCTAGACTTTTGACAAGAACAAGAAAGTTTGATCATATTACGCCTATACTATATATACCTATATACATATATACCAGTGGTTCTTAACCTTGTTGGAGGTACCAAACCCCACCAGTTTCATATGCGCATTCACCGAACCCTTCTTTAGTGAAAAATAAAATGTTTTTTTTTTTCAAATTCAAGACAAAGTTATGTTTTTTTACTGGTGCACAAAATGAACCGTGCATGAACATCACCTTGTTCAAAGAACAAAACCAACACAGTGCATGAACTCACTACAAATTACACACCTGCAAATCAGTCTGACTTCTGCTGTTGCCGTATCCATAAAGTTTTTACTTACACGATGAGTCGGGTGTGTCTTGACCTCCGCGGTGGAGGCTCCGTCGAACCCCTGAGGCCGACTCGCCGAATCCCTAGGGTTCGATCGAGCCCAAGTTAAGAACCACTGATATATACCTATACTGGCTCACCTGCACTGGCTTCCTGTGCACTTTAGATGTGACTTTTAGGTTTTACTACTTACGTATAAAATACTACACGGTCTAGCTCCATCCTATCTTGCCGATTGTATTGTAGCATATGTCCCGGCAAGAAATCTGCGTTCAAAGAACTCCGGCTTATTAGTGATTCCCAGAGCCCCCCAAAAAATCTGCGGGCTATAGAGCGTTTTCTATTCGGGCTCCAGTACTATGGAATGCCCTCCCGGTAACAGTTAGAGATGCTACCTCAGTAGAAGCATCTTAAAACTCATTTGTATACTCTAGCCTTTAAATAGACCCTCTTTTTAGACCAGTTGATCTGCCGTTTCTTTTCTTTTCTCCTCTGCCTCCCTCTCCCTTGTGGAGGGGAGTTACACAGGTCCGGTGGCCATGGATGAAGTGCTGGCTGTCCAGAGTCGGGACCCGGTGGACCGCTCGCCTGTGCATCAATTGGGAACATCTCTGCGCTGCTGACCTGTCTCCGCTCGGGAAGGTTTCCTGCTGGCCCCACTATGTACTGGACTCTCACTATTATGTTAGATCCACTATGGACTGTACTTTCACAATACTATGTCAGACCCACTCGACATCCATTGCATTCGGTCTCCCCTAGAGGGGAAGGTTTCTCATAGTCATTCACAACGACGTCCCACTGGGGTGAGTTTTTCCTTGCCCTTATGTGGGCTCTGTACCGAGGATGTCGTTGTGGCTTGTGCAGCCCTTTGAGACACTTGTGATTTAGGGCTATATAAATAAACATTGATTGATGATTGATTGATTGATTGAAGTATTCCATTTGAGACACAGCCCATCTTCTCTATAAAGTTTACCTTGGTCTTGCAAGGCGCCACTCTCTGCTAGCTCTCTCTGCGGCTTCCACAGCAACTGTTCATAGTTCAACTCCGTGTCCGGTGACCTTACCCTGGACTGCTCAGGGGGGAGTTCTGCCTGGAACTCCTTGCCTGTGTTGACCCATCTACAGACAGAGAGAAGAAGAGGTGTGATGCAAGGGAGCCATTTCGGACGTCGAGCAGAGTATTTCACTTACGCAGTCGCGCCCAACTCAGTCTTCTCCTCTTCTGCCGTTTCCTCCTCTCTAGGATGGAGTGATGGGAGGGAGGAGTAGAGCCCTGTCCCTCGGCGGCCTGGGTTGAGGAGAGGTCGGGGAGTGTAGTGCCTTCTCATTGTGTCCGTGCCGGGGCGAAAGATGCTGAGAAAAGGAGTTCCGGTGTAGTTCTGATTCGTCTGCAAGAAAAGTAGCATTTTCAGATTGTTTATCACATTTTTTTTTTTTTTGTCAAACAAGAACACAAAAAGCACCCTAAGTCGTTACCACGGGTGCACAGTGGGTGAGGAAAGGTTGACTTGCTGCTGCTTCCCAATGTTGAGGTGCCTGTGATGGGACGCTGTGTGGTGGGAACGCTAACTCGGGATGTGGAAAGGCTATGAACAAATAAAAAATAAAAAAAATCATGAGTATTGACACAAGAGAGAAGGAAACTGCCCTGCGTCGTACCAACAAAAGATGGTTGTCTTGTGTGGATGAATAAAGTACACTAAATGTTAATAAACTAGCACAATACTGCTAAATGACATAGCTCTCATTATGCTAAAATTCATGTGACATGAATGGAAATAAACTGCATGATGTGAGATGAACTAATGTACGTCATAAAACCAGATATATATATATATATATATATATATATATATACTGTGTATATATATATATATATATATATACACACTGCATGTATATATATATAAATACAGTATACATATATATATATATACACATATATATATATATATACATATACACATATACATATATATATATATATATATATATACTGTGTATATATATATATATATATATATATATATATATATATACACACTGCATGTATATATATACATATACACATATACATATATATATATATACATATATATATATATATACAGTATATATACAGTATCTATACAGTATATAAATTGGGGGTTAAATCACCAAAAAATTATTCCCGGGCACGGCCACCACTGCAGCACTGCACCTACTCAGTGGCCTAGTGGTTAGAGTGTCCGCCCTGAGATCGGTAGGTTGTGAGTTCAAACCCCGGCCGAGTCATACCAAAGACTATAAAAATGGGACTCATTACCTCCCTGCTTGGCACTCAGCATCAAGGGTTGGAATTGGGGGTTAAATCACCAAAAATGATTCCCGGGCGCGGCAACCGCTGCTGCCCACTGCTCCCCTCACCTCCCAGGGGGTGATCAAGGGTGATGGGTCAAATGCAGAGAATAATCTCGCCACACCTAGTGTGTGTGTGTGACAATCATTGGTACTTTAACTTTAACTTTTTTTTTAACTTTAATATATACGTGTGTACATACATATACACATATACATACATATATATGTATATACACATATACATATAAATATACACATATATATACAGTATGTATAAATACAGTATATATATATATATATATATACAGTATATATACATATATATATATATATATATATATATATATATATATATATATATATATATATACACACATATACATATACATATACACATACATACATGTATATATACATGTATTTGGACTTAGAGACTTAGATTTCCTTTTATTGTCATTCAAATTTGAACTTTACAGTACAGATAAGAACGAAATTTCGTTGCATTAGCTCGTGGTAGTGCAGGATAAAAGAGCAAATAATGTACAGGTATAAATAAATAGATTACTCTACTCCGTGTCATTGTTGTTTTTACGAGCGCACACAGAAAAGTAGACAGAAAAGGGGGAACGGACGCAGTTTGGCTTAAAAACTAACTATAAAGGTGAAGTTATAACACTGAAACACCCCCAGGAAGAGGTGCTTTAAGACATGGCTAGCCTTAAACATTGTCACCATGGCGACAAATAAAGTAAGCTTCTTACAAGTATCATCCCTGCAGGACGAGGAATAGCTAAACATGCTTCACTACACACCAAAGCTCACCGGCGTCAAAATGTAAACAAACGCCATTGGTGGATCTACACCTGACATCCACTGTAATGATGCCAAGTCCAGGTGCGTATCTAGTCGATACTACTATGATTACATCGAAAACATTTTATCATCACAAAATCTTTTTTCTTTTTAAAAAAAATTTATATTATGTTTATTAACTCAGGAAATATGTCCCTGGACACATGAGGACTTTGAATATGACCAATGTATGATCCTGTACCGACTTGGTATCGGATCGATACCTAAATTTGTGGTATCATCCAAAACTAATGTAAAGTATCAAATAACAGAATAATAAGTGATTATTACATTTTAACAGAAGTGTAGATAGAACATGTTAAAAGAGAAAGTAAGCAGATATTAACAGTAAATGAACAAGTAGATAATCAATTTTTACAGCTTGTCCCTCACAAAATAATAGAATGATAAATGACACAATATGTTACTGCATATGTCAGCAGCTAAATTAGGAGTCTTTGTTTGTTTACTTACTACTAAAAGACAAGTTGTCTTGTATGTTCACTATTTTATTTAAGGACAAACTTGCAATAAGTAACTTATATAAAATAAAGCCAATAATGCAATTTTTTGTGGTCCTCTTTATTTAGAAAAGTATCAAAAAGTACCGAAAAGTCTCAAAATACATTTTGATAATATTGGTATTGGGACAACACTAATATACAGTATATATATATATATATATATATATATATATATATATATATATATATATATATATATATATATATATATATCCATCCATTTTCTACCGCTTATTCCCTTTGGGGTCGCGGGGGGCGCTGGAGCCTATCTCAGCTACAATCGGGCGGAAGGCGGGGTACACCCTGGACAAGTCGCCACCTCATCGCAGGGCCAACGAAGATAAACAGACAACATTCACACTCACATCCACACACGATTTATTGTTGCCAATCAACTTATCCCCAGGCGCATGTCTTTGGAAGTGGGAGGAAGCCGGAGTACCCGGAGGGAACCCACGCAGTCACGGGGAGAACATGCAAACTCCACACAGAAAGATCCCGAGCCCGGGATTGAACCCAAGACTACTCAGGACCTTCGTATTGTGAGGCAGATGCACTAACCCCTCTTCCACCGTGCTGCCCTTATATATATATATATATATATATATATATATATATATATATATATATATATATATATATATATATATATATATATATATACACACACACAGTATATATATAATAGTATATATACAGTATCTATGTGTATATATATATGTATACATATAAAAATATATACGTATATACATATATGTAACATACATATACACCTATATACATATATACATGTATATATATTCGGTATACATACAATTATATATACATGTATTTATATATATATATACAGTATATACATACATATGTATGTATATATATATATATATATATATATATATATATATATATATATATATATGTTTAAACAAAACCAGTTAAGTTGCGAAAAAGTAATTTACATTGTAGATTGGTACTGAAGGCATCAAAACTATGAATGTACACATGTGGAGTTATGTACTTAACAAAAAAAGATCAAATAACTGAAAACATGTTTTATAATCTAGTTTCTTCAAAATAGCCACCCTTTGCTCTGATTACGGCTTTGCACACTCTTGGCATTCTCTCCATGAGCTTTCAGCACACCTGTGAAGTGAAAACCATTTCAGGTGACTACTTCTTGAAGCTCATCGAGAGAATGCCAATAGTGTCCAAAAAAATAATCGGAGCAAAGGGTGGCTATTTTGAAAAAACTAGAATATAAAACATGTTGTCAGTTATTTCACCTTTTTTTGTTAAGTACATAACTCCACATGTGTTCATTCATAGTTTTGATGCCTTCAGTGACAATCTACAATGTAAATAGTCATGAAAATAAAGAAAACACATTGAATGTGAAGGTGTGTTCAAACTTTTGGCCTGTACTGTATATAAAACCCAACCAATCAGAGCGTGCTGTTCAGTATCTTCATCAATGGCACAGCAGTGGAGATCGTAAGCAGCACCAAAGTCCTGGGGGTGCAGATAACTGACAATATGACCTGGTCCCTACACACCGGAGCTCTTGTAAAAAGAGCTCAGCAGCGCATGCACTTTTTGCGTCGGATGAAAAGAGCACAGCTCCTCCTCTCCATTCTCACCACATTCTACAAAGGCACTATAGAGAGCCTGCTGACCAACAGCATCTGTTGGTCAGCAGTGCCTCAGACTGGAAGTCTCTGCAGAGAGTGGTGAGCACGGCGGAAAAGATAATCAGGACTCCTCTTCCTCCTATCTGGGAAATCGCAAAAAGCCGCTGCCTGACCAGGGCTCAGAAAATCTATAGAGACTCCTCCACCCCCACCAAGGACTGTTTTCACTGCTGGACTCTAGAAAGAGGTTCCGCAGCCTCTGTAGCAGAACCTCCAGGTTCTGTAACAGCTTCTTCCCTCAGGTCGTAAGACTCTTGAACGCATCATAACAATCCCCCCAATTCCCCCCAGAAAACGGATTAACTTGCTGGAATATAAAGACAATATAACATACATCCATAAACGTGGATGCATATGCAAAAGTGAAATATATTTATCTGTACAGCAACCTATTTATTTATATCTGCAACTTATTGCTCTTTTATCCTGCACTACCACGAGCTAATGCATCGAAATTTAGTTCTTATCTGTACTGTAAAGTTCAAATTTGAATGACAATAAAAGGAAGTTTAAGTTTAAGTGTAATTAGTTGGCTGAGTTACTATATTGGATTACATGAGTGTAAGGTGACTATGTGGGTCTTATTTCATGTCCAGAGGGCTGCAAATGGCCCCTAAACCCTACTTTTTAATGAATTATTTTTTCTTTGTGCACAATGGCTCTTACGTCTGATGCTGTGGTAGTCTCCAGCAAGTGAAGCGCTCAGGTGTCCCTCCATGCTGTCTGCTCCGTCCCGCACGACAGGAAGCTGCCACATCACGCTGGAGTAGAGCGACGACAGGGACGGAAAGTGGGCGGCAAAAATGTCCAACGTTCCATACTTGGCTTCTCCTCCTGACGAAGGACTGGCGAAATCCATCAAGGTGGACGGTAATGGTGCCTGTGAGGGATCAAACACTGGCGACCTGAGGTGAGAGGGTTGAGGAGAAGGAGGGACGCACTTCTGCTTTAATACGAGTGTGTCGTTCACCACCTCAGACTCCGGGATGGGTCCAGAAGATTCTCGGTGGAAAACCTGTGGGAATGTTCTCCTCCGCCGGGAGAGGAAGGCTTCAGAGAAGGAGTCCAGTTTCTGAGGAGTTGACGTTGGAGGCAGACTGCTCGAAGGCAACTGGCCCACTGAAGAGGACTGGAGCCATGGCGGTTGGTCCATGTCTTCACGGGAGGACGCACCATCCCAAGTCCTCTCATCTCCCCTGAAGGACATTCTCCTCGGTTTGTCGTAGAAGCCGTTAGAAGTCCCGTGCTCACCTCCGACATTATTGCAGCGTCCGTCCACATTGCCGTAGATGTCCTCACACGGCTCCCAAGCGTCCGCAAAGCGGTCGCTTGTGTGAATGTCCTCTGCACACGTGTCCCCTGTCGTCCTCCAGGAAGGGAAGGAGGTCGCGCTACCGCCATACAGCTGGAGGGAGTCCACCTCGGGGCTCTGGGTGAGGTGGAAGGATGCATGAGGAGGATGGAAATTGGCAAAGCGGGGAGCGTATGAGATGTCCTCCATGGTGTTTAACTAGAAAAGATGCAGATATTTGTCAAGTATCAATCAATCAATCACACTTTATGTATAAAGCGCTTTTTGTACGTAAAAGAAATGCAATGCAAAGTGCTTTACAAAGTTAAAAACAATACCCCGGTGACATACAGTCGTGCTCATAAGTTTACATACCCTGGGAGAATTTATGATTTCTTGGCCATTCTTCAGAGAATATGAATGATAACACAAAAACATTTCTTCCACTCATGCTTAATGGTTGTGTGAAGCTATTTATTGGCAAACAACTGTGTTTACTCGTTTTAAATCAAAATGACAAAAGAAAGTACCCAAATGACCTTGATCAAAAGTTTACATACCCCAGTGACTTTGATCTGATAACATGCACAAGAGTTGACACAAACAGGTTTGAATGGCTAATCAAGGTTACAATCCTCACCTGTGACATGTTTGTTTGTAATTAATGTGTGTGTGTAAAAGATCAGTGAGTTTCTGGGCTTCTGACAGACCATTGCATCTTTCATCCAGTGCTGCACAGATGTTTCTGGATTCTGAGTCATGGGGAAGGCAAAAGAATTGTCAAAGGATCTGCGAGAAAAGGTAATTGAACTGCATAAAACAGGAAAGGGGTATAAAAAGATATCCAAGGAAGTGAAAAGGCCAATCAACAGTGTTCAAACGCTGATTAAGAAGTGGAAAATGAGGGATTCGGGTAGACCGGCAAAGATTTCAGCCACAATTGCCAGGAAAATTGTTCGAGATGCAAAGAAAAATCCACAAATAACTTAAACTGAAATACAGGACTCTCTGAAAAATGGTGGTGTGGCTGTTTCAAGATGCACGATAAGGAGGCACTTGAAGAAAAATGGGCTGCATGGTCGAGTCGCCAGAAGAAAGCCATTTCTGCGCAAATGTCACAAAGTATCCCGCTTACATTACGCCAAACAGCACAGAGACAAGCCTCAAAACGTCTGGAACAAAGTAATTTGGAGTGAATTGACTTCAATAAAATACAAACCCCGTTTCCATATGAGTTGGGAAATTGTGTTAGATGTAAATATAAACGGAATACAATGATTTGCAAATCATTTTCAACCCATATTCAGTTGAATATGCTACAAAGACAACATATTTGATGTTCAAACTGATAAAAAAATTTTTTTTGCAAATAATCATTAACTTTAGAATTTGATGCCAGCAACACGTGACAAAGAAGTTGGGAAAGGTGGCAATAAATACTGATAAAGTTGAGGAATGCTCATCAAACACTTATTTGGAACATCCCACAGGTGAACAGGCAAATTGGGAACAGGTGGGTGCCATGATTGGGTATAAAAGTAGATTCCATGAAATGCTCAGTCATTCACAAAAGGATGGGGCGAGGGTCACCACTTTGTCAACAAATGTGTGAGCAAATTGTTGAACAGTTTAAGAAAAACCTTTCTCAACCAGCTATTGCAAGGAATTTAGGGGTTTCACCATCTACGGTCCGTAATATCATCAAAGGGTTCAGAGAATCTGGAGAAATCACTGCACGTAAGCAGCTAAGCCCGTGACCTTCGATCTCTCAGGCTGTACTGCATCAACAAGCGACATCATTGTGTAAAGGATATCACCACATGGGCTTAGGAACACTTCAGAAACCCACTGTCAGTAACTACAGTTGGTCGCTACATCTGTAAGTGCAAGTTAAAACTCTCCTATGCAAGGCGAAAACCGTTTATCAACAACACCCAGAAACGCCGTCGGCTTCGCTGGGCCTGAGCTCATCTAAGATGGACTGATACAAAGTGGAAAAGTGTTCTGTGGTCTGACGAGTTCACATTTCAAATTGTTTTTGGAAACTGTGGACGTCGTGTCCTCCGGACCAAAGAGGAAAAGAACCATCCGGATTGTTATAGGCGCAAAGTGGAAAAGCCAGCATCTGTGATGGTATGGGGGTGTATTAGTGCCCAAGACATGGGTAACTTACACATCTGTGAAGGCACCATTAATGCTGAAAGGTACATACAGGTTTTGGAGCAACATATGTTGCCATCCAAGCAACGTTACCATGGACGCCCCCGCTTATTTCAGCAAGACAATGCCAAGCCAAGTGTTACATCAACGTGGCTTCATAGTAAAAGAGTGCGGGTACTAGACTGGCCTGCCTGTAGCCCAGACCTGTCTCCCATTGAAAATGTGTGGCGCATTATGAAGCCTAAAATACCACAACGGAGACCCACGGACTGTTGAACAACTTAAGCTGTACATCAAGCAAGAATGGGAAAGAATTCCACCTGAGAAGCTTAAAAAATGTGTCTCCTCAGTTCCCAAACGTTTACTGAGTGTTGTTAAAAGGAAAGGCCATGTAACACAGTGGTGAACATGCCCTTTCCCAACTACTTTGGCACGTGTTGCAGCCATATTTGCAAAAAAAAAGAGTTTATGAGTTTGAACATCAAATATGTTGTCTTGTACTGCATTCAATTGAATATGGGTTGAAAAGGATTTGCAAATCATTGTATTCCGTTTATATTTGCATGTGACACAATTTCCCAACTCATATGGAAACGGGGTTTGTAATTAATATCATGTAAAAGCCAAATCAAAAAAGTGGGTCTTAAGCCTGCTCTTAAAATCATGAAAGTTCTCCGCAGCCCTGAGGTCCTCCGGCAAGCTGCTCCATAGACGGGGGCCATAATGGTGGAAAGATGCCATCCCGTGACTTTGTGTCCTGACTTTTGGAATAATTAGGAAATGAGTGCTGGAGGATCTCAGGGCCCAGGAAGGTTCATAGGGTAAAAGCAAATGTGAAAGATAAGAAGGCCCAATACCACAAAAAACATTTATAACCCATAAGAAGAACCTTAAAATTGATCCTGAAACACACGGGGAGCCAATGCAGAGATTTTAAAACTGATGTAATGTGAGCCTGCCTTCTGGTCTTCGTATGTATGGAGTGTGGAGAGAAATACACAACTGGAGCATGTGCTGGGGTCCCTTTTTGTCCCTCAAGGTTCTCCTACAGAAAATATGTACATATACAAGGACTATTTTATAATATAGTCTTTAAACCAATACAATGTATCAACATATGCTACCACAGGGGTGTCCACACACTGAAAAATGAAAGCACGCAGGGGAATTTTGGTATGTGTCATTTTTAAAACCAGTACAATCTAGATTGTAACCCTCAAGGCTCCTCTCAAAGTTGGTGAATGTTAAAGGGTCCTACTTATTGAAGTGTTAAAAATAAGTCAAATATTTATTTTTAATATAATAAACACTTAAATATCTACAGATCTATTTCACATCTATCCGTTAACATATAGTTGTTTGTTTAATGTTATATTCCCTTTTTGTCAAAAGCAAACCCTGTGTTTTATGGCAAAAACTAAAAATATAATACAATCATGTGTGCTTACGGACTGTATCCCTTGCAGACTGTATTGATATATATTGATATATAATGTAGGAACCAGAATATTAATAACAGAAAGAAACAACCCTTTTGTGTGAATGAGTGAGAATGAGTGTTAACGAGGGTGGGAGTGTTTTTGGGTTGGTGCACTAATTGTAAGTGTATCTTCTGTTTTTTATGTTGATTTAATAATAATAATAATATAAAATAAATAAATTAAATTAAATTAAAAAACAGTTAAATATCTACAGATCTATTTCACATCTATCCGTTGACATAGTTGTTTTTTTAAAGTTGTATACCCTTTTTGTCAAAAGTAAACACTGTGTTTTATGGCAAAAACTAAAAATAGGCAATATTTTCCTCCAAAATAAAATGTCAAAAAGGAGCCTTAAATACATCAATAACTCAAAAAAACATTGATTTTGATTCATTATTATTTTCTGAGCTACAATAAACACACTAAAGGTCTTGGGGATCCAAAATTTTTTAGAAACTGGTCATATATTAATATTTGTTTTTCTCTGAACTTTATATCAACTGCAGATCTATCCATTAATATAACGTTTTATATATGTATACGTATATATTAGGGGTGTGAGAAAAAATCGATTTGAATTTTAATCGCGATTCTCACGTTGTGCGATTCAGAATCAATTCTCATTTTTAAAAAATCGATTTTTTATTTTAATTAGATTATTTTTTAATTTAATTTTTAATTGTTATAATTTTTTTTTTATTAATCAATCCAACAAAACAATACACAGCAATACCATAACAATGCAATCCAATTCCAAAACCAAACCCGAGCCAGCAACACTCAGAACTGCAATAAACAGAGCAATTGAGAGGAGACACAAATACGACACAGAACAAACCAAAAGTAGTGAAACAAAAATGATTATCAACAACAGAAACAATATTAGTTACAATTTCAACATAGCAGTGATTAAAAATCCCTCATTGACATTATCATTAGACATTTATAAAATAAATTAAAAAAAAAAGAACAATAGTGTCACAGTGGCTTACACTTGCATCGCATCTCATAAGCTTGACAACACACTGTGTCCAATATTTTCACAAAGATAAAATAAGTCATATTTTGGATTCATTTAATAGTTAAAACAAATTTATATTATTGCAATCAGTTGATAAAATATTGTCCTTTACAATTATAAAAGCTTTTTACAAAAATCTACTACTCTGCTTGCATGTCAGCAGACTGGGGTAGATCCTGCTGAAATCCTATGTATTGAATGAATAGAGAATCCTTTTGAATCGGGGGGGAAAAAAATTGTTTTTGAATCGAGAATCGTGTTGAATTGAAAAAAAAAAAAATCTATTTTGAATCGAATCGTGAACCCAAGAATCAATATTGAATCGAATCGTGGGGCACCCAAAGATTCACAGCCCTAATATATATATATATATATATATATATATATATATATATATATATATATATATATATATATATATATATATATATATATATATATATATATATATATATAGGGCTTCACGGTGGCAGAGGGGTTAGTGCATCTGCCTCACAATACGAAGGTCCTGAGTAGTCTTGGGTTCAATCCCGGGCTCGGGATCTTTCTGTGTGGAGTTTGCATGTCCTCCCCGTGACTGCGTGGGTTCCCTCCGGGTACTCCGGCTTCCTCCCACCTCCAAAGACATGCACCTGGGGATAAGTTGATTGGCAACACTAAATTGGCCCTAGTGTGTGGATGTGAGTGTGAATGTTGTCTGTCTATCTGCGTTGGCCCTGCGATGAGGTGGCGACTTGTCCAGGGTGTACCCCGCCTTCCGCCCGATTGTAGCTGAGATAGGCTCCAGCGCCCCCCGCGACCCCAAAAGGGAATAAGCGGTAGAAAATGGATGGATGGATATATGTATATGTATGTATGTATGTATGTATATATATATATATATATATATATATATATATATATATATATATATATATATATATATATATATATACGGTATATATATATATGTATGTGTGGGGAAAAAAAATCACAAGACTATTTCATCTCTACAGGCCTGTTTCATGAGGGGGGTACCCTCAATCGTCAGGAGAATCTCCTGACGATTGAGGGTACCCCCCTCATGAAACAGGCCTGTAGAGATGAAATAGTCTTGTGATTTCTTTTCCCCACACATACATATATTGCGCTCTACTACGGTATCGAGCACTATTTTTTGGATAACCTTATTAAGACATATATATATATATATATATATATATATATGTATATGGAAAGAAAGAAAAAAATATATATATATATATTTTTTTTTTTTTTCCCATATACATATATATATATATTTTTCCATATATATATATATATATATATATTTTTTTGGAGCAGTGACAATTTTAAAGTAAAAAACAGCCTACACTTTAGCAGTGTCTACATTTTCTCATTAAACATACACTTCTGAATATGAGGCAGACACGCGAACCACTGCTTGAACAGGTGCTGCTCAGGTAGGCGCACAGATCGACCTCCTGTGGTGCCCAAGCACCTGCCCTTTCTACTGCTTTCTGTCCATTTATTTTACAGCAAACATTACTCTCTGTCATCAATTCTCCCCAAATATGTTTGGATATCTAACAGGGCATTTATTGAAAGTTCTTGTGAGAATTCCTCGCCAAACTGCTCGACACAGTTCACAAGCACAAAACAAGGGGTTTTCATGTCAGTTTAAAAACAAAAAAAACATTTGAATCTAGGTCACTGATGTCACTGGTTAACGTCATAACAAATCGGCCATACATTCTGAAAGAAAGATGGATGGGCAGGCCAATCATTTTTCAGTTTCAGTTTTACTGAACTATACGAATCAGACACGTTCACTGGTTTTGTTGTTTCAGTTAACATTGTAATTATTGAGATGAAAGCTGGGTCTTAAGTTGAGATATGACAGTCGTGTGTGGTATATTGTTTTATATTATTAGTGTGATGCATGCTTATACTTCAACTCTGTCAGAAAACACTAAAACGATAAATGTAGACCTCAGTCTAAATTATTATACTTTTAGTTCTAATAAAAAAAAATAGCATTGTTTATTTTTAGGTTGTTTTTTTTACCCTTAAAAAGATACATAATTGTCCCCATAAGTTCAAATATTGTTCTCCATAAGGCGTCCAAAGTGTGGCCTGGGAGCCTTTTTGGCTCACAGCTTGTTTTTTTCATTGGCATATCATTAAAAAAAAAAAAAAAAAAAGTCATTAGTTTTCCAATACATAATTGCAGGGCTCGAATTTAACCACGGCAATTGTGGCAAAATCCGCGATCGCCCTCCTCATTTGCCATAAGCCTGTAAAAATTGACCAACATCTGCAGCAAGAATATTGACTTTTTACTTGGTCATGGACGAGGGATGTAACAGTAAACGGTATAATGATAATTTGCGATAAAATTCCAGACGGTTAGTAATTCCGTCTAACTTTTAGATTACAGAAAAACCATCATTTATTAATGCATTTTAGGCAACACGAAATCAAGCGCATGCGCACTAGCGTCGTTTGGCTTGATAATCATGGTGGACTAAATCAAATCAAATCAACTTTATTTATAAAGCACATTTAAAATTTACCACAGGGGTAGCCAAAGTGACTAAGGACACGGACTTTGCTCGGGAGATTTCCCCTCGGAGTAAACGGAGCCAAGCGCTTGATTTAGCGTCATTTTCCCTCGCTTCCCGCCGTGTGTTTATGAATGCACTGCTGTTAGATGGAGACAGGTGTGGACAATATTGGAGACAGACGCACTTGTCCCCACACTAAAAGTATACAGCGAAAGAGAAAATTATTTGATGTTTTGCCGCAGGTGATGTGTCATGAATGTTGTCATAACTTGTTTGTAAAGTCTTTAATTTGTTTACCGGGATGTTCACTCCTGCTTTATGTATCTGCAAACTGTATCAGTGTTCAAAAAACATCAATACTAGCTCAAATGTTTTGTCATCTCATCGAATTGAACAAAGGCTGTGAAGATTGTGT